>NC_037684.1:39233428-39533428 GCF_003255815.1 Theropithecus gelada | reverse complement strand
CTCTATTATGACAAAATCATGTAGCGTGGAATGGTGGTAGTGTTTGAAACTATTACTAAGGAGATTCACCGTGTTTACCAGAGAATGTTCCAATTCATCATGCAAGGCTTATCTTATCCATACCGGGTACTCATTCATTTTGCAGGTTGTGGCTGTGATGTGAATATGTGTTTATTATATATTAAAGATGTTTCATTTTAATAATTTTCTAAATTTACTGGGAATATAATAGTTTGCTTTTCTTGCAACTGGAATCATTATGTTTTAAGTTGAAAATGGTAGCTAAATTACTAGACGGCATTAACAAGAATTTACATTCTTTTCTGGTAGGCAGATTTAAGGTATGCAGTTTTGTATGGATATAAGCATTTGTATGATACTGAGAAAAGTTATCCCTACCATTTAGAAAGTGCCTAAGGCCAGGCACAGTGGCCTCACACCTGTAATCTCAGAGCTCTGGGAAGCTGAGATGGGAGGATTGCTTGAGGCCAGGAGTTCAAGACAAGCCTGGGCAACATAGTGAGACTCTATCTATCTTTACCAAGACATTTTTTTTTAATAAAAATAGACCCACATACAGGTGTGGACCTGTAGTCCCAGCTCCTTGGGAGGCTGAGGTAGGAGGATTGCAGGAGCCCAGCAGTTCGAGGTTATAGTAAACTGATTGCCACTGCACTCCACCCTGGGTGACAGAGTGAGACCTTGTCTCAAAAAGCAAAAAATAAATAAATAAAATTAAAAATAAACAAAATGCCTAAAACCTCTGAATATAATTTTGTTCTTAAAAATAACTCTCTTAAGTATCAAGGGTTGGGGAGGGAAGCAGCTGTTCTCTTTTCTCCTCTCTGCTTGAGCATCTGCAACCATTTTAGATCCAGAGCAGGCAAGGTTTCCAGTTTATTGTAAACATTCCTTAGCTCCAGTGAACATGCTGGCTTAACCCTCCAAGAAGCACAATGTAAAGCTCGAAGGGAAGAGAGCAATGTGTGGTGACCTTGCTTCTAGTTGAGAGAGAAATTTCCATTCTGTGAAGTATTTCTTTGTAGACATGTCTTTGTAGAACTCAGCACTTCTCACAAAAACACACTGCTTTAAATGAGTGTCAGTAGAATATGCTGGTCAAGAGGCCTCTCCTGACAGAGACATTTGTGACACAATTTCACACCATAGGTTTAATTTGGAACATATTTTTACATTTCTTGGATGCTTTCCTTAGGAATTAATTGAGTTTGCAAAACCCATTTTTTAGCAGTTTATATATTTAGCTTCTTGAGTTTTACTACAGTCAACATTTGGATTAGCAATGAAATGTGAAATAAATGTAACCCTTATGGGGAGTAAAATATGCTAATAAAGGACAATAGTACTTCATTGAGTGTTTTCAAGTCAACAAAATGGTTTTAATATGTATTCTCTTAATTTATCCTCGAAAGAATCCTATGTGGTTGTTTGTTATTACCTGCATTTTGAAAGGAAGAAACCGAGGTTCATGGAGATTTCACCGATTGTTCAAGCAGTTTCACCAGTACTGCAGAGCTGACACGTGACTGAGCTGGGCCTTGCCCCGGGGCACGCGGAGTCCTGCTTCATTGCTCTTTTCCTGATAGAATGCCAGTGTTTACCTTTGTGTCACCAAAGTCATTTTCCTTTTGTGCTTTTTAAATGATTGGATCCAAATCATTCGAAGATGGCAACATATACTAGATACGTCATTACTTATTCTTTCTTGTTTCTTTTAGAGCTAGGATCTTGCTCTGTCACCCAGGCTGGAGTGCAGTGGCATGATCATAGCCCACTGCAGTCTCAACCTCTGGGCTCAAGTGATCCTCCTGCCTCAGCCTCCCAGGTAGCTGAGACTACAGGTGTGTACCATCATGCCTGGCTAATTTTTTTATTTTTTATTTTTTATTAAAAATTTTTTTTATTGAGGCAAAGTCTCACTCTTGTCCCCCAGGCGGGAGTGTGGTGGCACTATCTCAGCTCACTGCAACCTCTACCTCCCCGGTTCAAGCGATTCTCCTGCCTCAGCCCCCTGAGTAGCTGGGATTATAGGCGCCTGCCACCACGCCTGGCTAGTTTTGGTATTTTTAGTGGAGACGGGGTTTTACCATATTGGCCAGGTTGGTCTTGAACTCCTGACCTCAGGTGATCTTCCCGCCTCAGCCTCCCAAAGTGCTGGGATTACAGGCGTGAGCCACCATGCCCGGCTTTTTATTTTTATTCTTAGAGACAGAGTCTCACTTTGTTGCCCAGCCTGGTCTCAAACTCCTGGCTTCAAGGGATCCTCCCATGTCAGCTTCCCAAAGTGTCTGGGATTATAGGCACGAGCCACTGCACTCAGCCACTTATTCCTCACTTAACCCCACATTGGGGAATCCGCCCTGCCCACAGCTCTGACAGCTGCCCACCACATTCTCTGCTATAGGACCATCTTCCCTTCTCTGCTACGTTCATTGGGTCTAGAGTGGACACCTGATCCAAAGGCAGCCAAATCATTTTGTTCTGAGGTACAAAGAGCTTAAGTCACACAGCTGGTGGAGGTGCCAGGATTTGAAATTGTGTGTGTTTGACTTTAAATCCTCTATTCTTAACCACTGTGCTATACTGCGTTGCTCTTCTTCCCTGAAGCTTGGGAATTTGGAACTGGAAAACCGAGAGACTGACTCAATGCGGAAGCTGAAAACCTGGAACGTTACTATGAGGAAGGTTGACTAGGCAGCCACTATGGGCCATATGCGAGCTAAAGTGTTGAGTAGTTGTGTTGATGCCAAGAGGAAAGCAGGGCAGATGCACAGGGAGAAGCACAGATGCTGTAAGAAACGCAGCCATGCATAGCAGAGCCTGGTTTATTCCAGTTCCTTCTCAAGAGACACCTTCACTGAGAGCTCATGTCTTTATACTATACAGCTGTTTTTATTTGGTTGCCATGAGTTAAAAGGCATTTTAACCATTTGTTTAAAATGTGGCCGGGCCCAGTGGCTCACGCCTGTAATCACAACACTTTAGGAGGCCTAGGTGGGCAGATCACCTGAGGTCAGGAGTTTGAGACAGCCTGGCCAACATGGTGAAACCTTGTTTCTACTAAAAATACAAAAATTAGCTGGGCATGGGGGCACATGCCTGTAATCCCAGCTACTCGGGAGGCTGAGGCATGAAAATCGCTTGAACCTGGGAGTCGGAGGTTGCAGTGAGCTGAGATTGCACCGCTGCACTCCAGCCTGGGCAACAGAGCGAGACTCTGTCTCAAAAAAAAAAAAAAAAAGGTATAAGTTTACTTTAAAACATAGATTAAATATGGCCTATATAATGTTATTACAATATGTATTTTTTTAAAAAAGACCTTTTTAAGAACAAAGAACAAAGGTGAACTGTAATATCTCACCCCTGTCAAAATTATCACAAATTCTTACTAACGAAGTCTGAATCAGCATGTGGGTGGCATACTTCTACAGATTCCTTAGAAATGTTAAGAAAGATTATTCATGCAAATAAAATTGATGACATTGCTGCTTTATTAGGAACAACACATTTCAGGTTTTTTCTGTAGTTATAAACTCTAAACAACTGTAAACTAGTTATTGTAAATTTGTATAGAACCTAAAACAAAAGGTAACGTTTTTGATTTGGGAGACAGTCAAGGCCAATAAATAACATGCTCTTCCCCTCTCAAATTTAGAACACATTGAGAAAAACAGAAGAATCCTATAGATGAAGTTGTGGTTTGGGTGTGTGGCCAGGTGAAGGTTGGGAGTCCTTTCTCAGTAGATTAAATGTGCTCATCAGGGACAGCTAGAGCCGCCCACTGCAGCCTGTAAAGGCAGGGGAGGAGGACATTCTGACAATAGGCCCTCCCTGGAGAGAGAGGCAGGGGGCTGAACACTGTTCACACTTGCTTATCCGAGTCCGTGGTGATTAGTGTATGCCAAGAAAGGGCAGCAGTTCTCTTCTCGTTAAAAGCGCTGAAGAGCTTACTTTATAGGTCAAATTAGGGAAGGTGGGAGGATTGTGTGCCACATCCAGCACATGTGTACGCATTTAACAAATGGTAACTTCTTGGAATATTCATTTCAGATTCTTTTTGTTTAAAGAAAAAAGTATGGTAGCTATGGGTTTCTTCTCTCTCCTTCCCTGGAGATAATCACCTTTCTTTTCCACATTTTATGGTTTTACCATGTCATTTCAAGGCTATGTTTAGTCCCAAATTAGGACTCCTCCTGAGTGTACCTTAAGTAAAACAGAATATTCCAAAAAAGGCTTTCAGTTGCTTTTCCTATTCTATCTTATGCATTTAAGGTTTTAAATTGTTTTAAGAAATGCTTAAGTTGTATCACACACATTTTTATATGTAGTGTGTTTTTTGTGGTTCAGTTCCAGTATAGTTCATGATTTTCAGTATGATTTACTTGACACTGAGAAATTATCTAAAAGTGTGTTTTTTTGCTTTCTGAAGAAGTTGCTTTTAGCCCCTTTCAGCAGGTGGAATTAGGAAACAAATGAATATATAGACACATACATATACATCCCTGTGTGTGTATATATTTGTGTGTGTGTTTATGTATTTACCTATGTGTATTTTGATATCATACACATATCCTATACTTATACATATATATTTATGTTACTAAATATATAGAAAGCATGAACTCACACTAATTCCATTTCCAGTCAAATTCAACAGGGTTTATTTTATTTCTTCTTATTTGTTTTATTACCGTCTGACTGTGAGAAAGCTGACTTCCATTATATATTTACTTATTTACTCAAACCTAGAATCCAGGAATTGGTTTTTCAATTGATAGACCATGCCTTTGTGAAGAAAGAAACCTGTAACTAGAGTCTAAGAGCACATGATCCAAAGACTGTATTCCAAGGTTAATTTGGTTATTTATTCCCCCTTCAGTGTGATTCTTAATCATTTGAAATTTGTTTCTGTTTGTATTTCATTTCAGGATTTCCCTCTCCTGTCCTTGTTTATTTCTTTTCTTTTTTTTTTTTTTAGTAAATAAAACATTAATATAATTCTAAACACCACACATGGACTCTTAGGTATATTCAGAGAGGTGTCGCCCTACCTTGATTCCTTCTCTGTTGTCTTTCCCATTCCAAGTCACTTCTGTGGATATATGATCTTATTAGTCGCTAGTTGATCATTTCTGTGTTTGTTCCTGCACAAATAAGCAGATACATGTATATCTCATTGTTTTCTCTTCCTCCTTACACGAAAGGCATGGACACTTTTGTACACACTGCTTTTTTCATTTATTATAACCTGGAAGTCACTCGTTCTTTTTACATCAGTGTAGTATACCAGTGTGTTTATGCAACCACTGTTCTATATGTGGGTATACAGGTTTTTCCCAATATTTGCAGTTGCATGTGATGCAGTCATGAATAACCTAATGGATATGAATTTTTGTATTGTTTGGGATATAGATTTGGGGTAACTTTTTAGGATTGGGAATACTGGGTGAAAACTACGTGTATGTAGTACTGTTACATAGTGGCAAATTTTCCTCCATAAAGGTTACACTGACTTAAATTTCTCCTGGCTGCAAATAAGGATGCCTTTTGGACTGGACACAGTCACTGACGCCTGAAATCCCAGCACTTTGGGAGGCCAAAGCGGGCAGATTGCTTGAGCTCAGGAGTTTGAGAGCAGCTCGGGCAACATGGCAAAACCCTGTCTCTACAAAAAACGCAAAAAAAGTAGCTGGCGTGGTGGCACGTGCCTGTAGTCCCAGCCCGTTGAGGGTTGAGGTGCGAGGATTGCTTGAACTGGGGAGGCTGAGGCTGCAGTGAGTTGTGATCTCGCCACTGCACTCCAGCTTGGGTGACAAAGTGAGACCCTGTCTTTAAAAAAAAAAAAAAAAAGAAAAAAAAGCAAATTACCTTTTAGACTCCCAAGTAGATTGTTGTTACAGTTTAAAAATTTTTGTAAATCTGGTTGGTAAGAAATAATGACACGGTTTTAATTTGCAGTACTCTTGTGAGATTAAACATTTTATTACATTTAAGAGCCATTTTATCAGCCTTATTTAGTTAGAATTGTCATACAATAAATTTCACATAAAGTATACAGTTTTCATATATTTAGAACTATGTACATACTCATGAAACTACCAATACAAAAAAGATATACGTGTGAACATATGTATCAGTCCAAACGTTCTCTCCTCCCATGCCATCCTTCTGGTCTCCCCCTTTCCACCTCCCCATATCCAGGCAATCACTGATTTCCTGTCCTTATATTTTAATTTCCAGAATTTCAGATAAATGGAAGCAGATAGTATGTAGAGTTTTTCCAGTCCCTCCACATCTTTCCCAAAACTTCATATCATCAGTGTTTTAAATTTTCACCATGCTCACAAGTGTGTGGTAGTATCTTAATTGTGGTTTTCATTTGCATTTTCCTAGTGACTAATGATGTTAAAAAGGTTTTCATGTCCTTATTGGCCATATGCCTATCTACCTTGGAGAGTCTTCAAATCTTTAGTCCATTTTTAAATTGGGTTGACTTGTTTTCTTATAATTAAGTTTTGAGATTTCATTATATATTCTGGATACCAGTCTTTTATTAGATAGATATTTTTGCATATTTTCTCCCAGTCTGTGACTTGCCTGTTTATTCTTTTAGTGGTTGCTTTCAAAAAGCAGGTGTTTTTAATTTTGATGAAGTCTACTGTGTTTACAGCATCTGTTCTTTTATGGATTGTGCTGTTGGTGTCATATCTAGGAAATCTTTTTCTAACCCAAGGTCACAAACGTTTTCTTCTGCAAGTTTTATAGTTTTGGGTTTTACATTAGGACTTTGATCACTTTTCAGTAATTTTGTGTATACTGGGAAGAAGTAAGGATTAAAATTTTTTCTCAGGCTGGGAGCGGTGGCTTTCGCCTGTAATCCCAGGACTTTCGGAGGCTAAGGCGGGCAGATCACCTGAGATCAGGAGTTTGAGACCAGCCTGGCCAACATGGTGAAACCCGTCTCTACTAAAAATACAAAAATTAGCTGGGCGTGGTGGCAGGTGCCTGTAATCCCAGCTACTCGCGAGGCTGAAGCATCAGAATCACTTGAAGCCAGGAGATGGAGGTTACAGTGAGCCGAGATCACACCACTGTGCTCCAGCCTGGGCAAGAGTGAGACTCCGTCTCAAAAAACAAAAACAAAACAAAAATTTTTTCTCTTATGATACTGGTTTCTTGTCCTTTTAACACATATAAAATCTGTAGTGACATAACTATTCTCATTTGTAATACTGATAATTTGTATTGTTTCTTTTTTTTCTGACCAGTCTAGCTAGAGGTTTATCAGTTTTATTGATCTTCTCAACCAGCTTTGGGGTTCACTGATTTTTGCCTAATGTTCTTCTGTTCCTATTTTATTGATCTCTGTTTTGACTTTTATGATTTCCTTTCTTCTACTTATTTTGTGTTTTACTGTTCTTTAAAGTGAAAGCTAATGCCATTGTTTTGAAACCTGTATATTATTTTCTAATACAAATGCTTAATTCTATAAAGTTTCCTTCAAGTACAGTGTTAGTAGCATCTCTCTAATTTTGATATTTGTTTTCAGTTTCATTAATCCAAAATGCTTTCTAATTTCTCATTTTGTTTTTTCTTTGGTCCATGGGCTGTGTAGAAAAATATTTAGTTTCCAAATATTTGGGTATTTCCCAGATATCTTTCTTTTATTGATTTTTAATTTCACTATGATCAGAAAATATGCATTGCATGATATGAATCCTTTTAAATTTATGGAGACTTGTTTTATGTTCCAGAACAGTCTATCTTGATAATGTTCCATGTACTCTTGAAATGAACGTGTATTCTTCTTTGATTGAGTGGAATATTCTGTCTTCTTTGATTGAGTGGAATATTCTGTAAGTGTTCATTAGGCCTAGTTGGTTGATAGTGTTCTTCACATTCTATTTATCCTATCTCTTTATTCTTGTCTGTCTACTTGTACTATCAGTTATTGATAGTGAGGGATATTGAAATCTCAAAATGTCATTGTGCATGTATTTATTCACCATTGCATTTCAATAAGTTTTTGCTTCTTTTGTTTTCAAAATTTGTTTCCTGTTGATATGACTCTTTAAGTACTATCAATTTGCTTTCTTTGGTGTTGACAAAATTCTTTGCCCTGGAGTAGGCTTTGTCTGATACTAATATCACGACTCCAGGTTTCTTTTGATTAGTGTTGATATAGCAATATACCTGCAATATATGTATGCATGCATGTAGAATACATGTAATATACATGCATGTAACATGCATGTAATGTGCCACAGGCATGGGATATACAGAGATACATGTAATATGCATGTGACATACATGCAATAGACATATACATGCAACATACATTTATGTGATACACATGTAATTTGCAGGTACCTGATGTGTGTGAAACGCATGTCATATGCATGTATGATGCATGCATGTGATATACATGGATGTAGCATGCATGCAACATGCACACATTACATGCATCTAATACATGCACTGCATGGGTGCAATATACATGCTATATGTGTGCAATGTACATGCATGCAATACACATGTGTTCCTGAAATACACATGCATGCAATATATTTGTAAGACGCATGTAAAACACATGTAACATGCATATGTTATATACATGTGCTATGTATGTGTGCAGTACACGTGATATGCATGCTATGCATGTATGTAATATGCATTGTGCATTGCGCAGTATATGCATGCAATATACATGTGCTATACATGTACATGACATGCACGCACGCAATATCAATGTGCATGCACGTAACATGCATGTGTTGTACATGCAAAATGCACACACATAATATGCATGCATGTAATACGGATGTCATATATGTGATTATGTAATGTGCATGCAACGTGCATGTGCGCAATATGCATGAGTATACATGCATGTGATACACATTCATGCATGCAGTATACATGCAATGTGCATGCATGTAATACATATGCAGTATACATGCATGTCATACATATGTAACATACATGTATGTAATATGCATGTGGTATTCATTTAATACGCATGCATATAATATGGCAACATACACTGCACATGCATGTAATGTGATGCAGCATGCACACAATATACATGCAATATGCATGTAATGTGCATACATGTAATAGGCATGCATTATACACGTGGCAGGAATGTAAAGTGCATGCAATATGCATGCGGCATGTATGTAATATGCATGTATGTAATACATATGCAATATTCATGTGACATGCATCCATGATACATGTACGTGGTATACATGTATGGAAATGTAATATGCATGCATGCATGTGATTTACATTTGTTATACGTGCAATATGCCACATGTGTGCTATATGCACACACCATGCATGCAATATACACGTGTCTTGCACATGTGTAATATACATTGTATGCATGCATGTATCAAACATGTACTAAACATGTAACATGCCTGTAGTGTGCAGCTGTTAACACCCACATGTGATAAAGATGCATGCCATTTTCATACATGTCATGTACGTGTGTGTAACATGTATGTAATGTACATGTGTGTAATATGCATGTAACATGCAATATGTATGCATGTAATATACGTTCATGCATGCATGTGATATGCATCCATTTCAGATGCCTGCAAGATACAGGTAATACATAAAATGCTTGCAATTTGCATGTAATATGCAGGTAACTTTCATGTAACATACATGCTTTATACATGTATTTAATATGCACACATATAATATACACGTAGTATGCGTGCATGTAATATGCATGCAACATGAGTGCATGTAATATATGCATGTGGTGCACATGCATGTAATATGCATGCCTGTGATACATTTATGTGATACACATGCACTATGTGACATCCATTGTATATACATGCATGTCATCTGCATGCAATATGCATGTGATACACATGTAATATACATGTGTGCATGAATGCAGTACACATGCGATATACATGCCTATAATATGCATGATATATGCGTACATGTCATACACATGTGGCATATATGCATGTAATACAAATGTAATATAGTTGTATGCAATACGCATCCAAAATACACAAGTATAATATACATGTGATATGAATGTGCTATGCATGCATGTAATATACATGTGGCATTCAGGTTTGCAATACACGTGTGATATGCATGTGATATGTATGTAATATGTGTGTGATATGCATGTCATACATGCATTTAATATACCTGTGATAGTCATGCATGTAGCACATGTGATATGCATGTGATATGCATGTAATATGCATGTGTTACGCATGTATGTAATATACACGTATTGCACATGTAATGTGCATACATGCAATCTATGTGATGTGCCTGTAATGTGCATGCTTGTAAAATGCATGTGTTACACATGTATGTAATATGCATCTGTTTGATTTACATGCAATAAGCATTCGTGTAGTATGCATGCAATATACATGTGTGATATTCCTGCATATATGTAATATGCATGCAATAGACATGTAATATATGCATGCATTATTTGTGCATGCAATATACATGTATGATATGTGTGTATTATGCATGCAATATTCATTTAGATAACATGCATGCAATATACATGTATGTAATGCAAATACAATATATGTGTGTGGTGTGCATGTATTATACATGCATGTAATATGCATGTAATACATATGTGATGTGTGTGTATGTTATATACATGTATTATACATGTAATATGGTTGTAGGTGATATGTATGTGATATGCATGTATGCAATATATATGTAATGCATTAATCTTCTTAAACGTTTTTAGTAATGATCTTACCAAAATGAGAAGTCCTCTATGATGTTTTCCTGGATCAGCCTGGCCAACATGGCAAAACCCCATCTCTACTAAAAATACACAAAAATTAAGCAGGCATGGTACTGCATTCCTGTAATCCCAGCTACTTGGGAGGCTGAGACAAGAGAATCACTTGAACCCAGAAGGCAGAGGTTGCAGTTAGCTGAGATCGCACCACTGCACTCTAGCCTAGGCGACAGAGCAAGACATTGTCTCAAACACACACACACACACACACACACACACACACACGCACATACGCACACACACAAAAAGCTGATATAACATCTTGATCGTTTTTGCATTTCTAATACTGAGCAGAGATCCTGGCATGTGATAAATGTTAAGTAAATGCTAATGAACATTTTAGCTTTCAAATACTCGAAGTTATTTAATATATAAATATTGCTATGTAATGATAAATTATGGCAAGTACTTAGTTATAATTTCAGCTAATTAATATGAAATGGTAACTTAATACAAAATGTATGTACAGATTTAAAGAAATAATGTTACGTGTAGTAAAACTACTTTGGACTTCCAGTCAGTTGGGTTGTTTTCATCACTTGTTCTGGCACTTTTATGTGAACTTGACTATTCTAAGTTTCAGTGTTTTCTTCTAAAAGATGTAGTAACTTTTCTAATAGAAATTAGATGAAATAATGTGTGAACTGCCCTAACTGTAACAAGCAGGGTAGACATTCAATAAATGTTCACTCTGCTTTATCGTTTGCAAAGATTTAAAAATTATGGCTACACTATAAATGTTATATTTTGTAGCAATATAATTCTCTAAAAGTAGTGGGACATATCTATTGCAACTTTTCATTTCATATCACTTAGAAATCATCTCTAATGAGCAGTAAAGCTTCTCTCACATGATAAATATTACATTTATATTTGATAAATAGGAGAAAATTTGCCTGCTTAAAATTTGATCTATTTGTGCATAGTGATGAATATAACTGAATATTTTCCAGTTACTTTGAAATATTGAACTGCCCTGGGACAAGGCATGGATAATGTTTTTGAAGGAAATAAATATTTCAGATTCACATTTCAGCCTTTTTTCTTTATTCCTTTGATCTGGCGTTGGTTTACTTATCATTCTGCTTGAGTGACTTCATACTGTCTTTCTTCCTCTCCTAGTAACAAGAAGTGGTCCTCACCTATTCCAGAATATTTAGGTTTTGTCATTTTACAAGAATAACATATATTTCCTTATTATTTACTGATATAACACTACATCTATAATGAAATATATTAATGGGTATGTATGTAAACTCTGCGTATATTATGTACAATTTATAAATGGAAGTTTTAATCCTTTGTTAAATATAGAGACATAAACGAAAATAGCATCATATGTGGGATTTATTTTGAATTTTAAAGAATTTAAAGATTTTAAAGGAATTTTTTTGACCATAAACCATGACTGCTATATCTTTAAGGATAATTTTCTCAATATTTTGTTAGTTTACCATAAAAGTATTACTTGGTTTTGTATTTGCTGAGCTAGAATTTGTTTTATTTATGGACCCATATTACAGGCAGAAGTTAGTTTAGCATAAAATTATTATGTAAACTTTGAACTGTTTAAACCTTTCATTAATTTTACTTACATATCTTTATTTCCTACCTTACACATAAATTTGATCCTCTGAGAGCTGTTTCTTATATAGCCTCTTACTGCATTGTTACATTCTTTGTATTCGTTTAGCACTTAAAATTTGTCACAAGATTTAATGTGTACGATATTGCATAATTTTATTTTTCTCCTTGTATTTTCATCTTTTCCTTTAGTCAGATTATAGTTTCCACAAGATAGGAAGCATGTCTTACACTTCTTTTATGTTTTCTATAGTATTTGAATGAGCAGATCTTAGAATTTGCTGCCAGCACCCTTGTCTCTGCTCCCAGAACAAAACTAACTTACTGAGAATGAAGGCTACAAGGTTGAGGCCAGAACTAGTTCTTTTGAATTATGATTCCAATCCAGTTGGCGTCATAGATTTATGGACGTCCTAGCTGACATCCATATCTTCTTAAGAGGTTTTTGAATTGTTTAATAAGATTCCTCATTTCTATTTATAACTAACATGCTTCAACCAACAGACAGGCATGGTTTTTTAAGACTGGTGTTTGACCCTGGGAGCAAGCTCTCTGGGTAAGCCTACATTGTTGGCAATAAAAGGTCTTTGTCAGAACAGAGTTCTATAGAACTTCTTTACGCTGTTATCATACCTGTTTCAAGCTTTTCCCTTAGTAGTGAGAGAATAACTTCTGATTTTGTGTTTTGGATCATCATAGTTTCATTGAGCTTATAGGAATAATCCATTCCTTGCCTTTTCCATCTTCTAGAGGCTGCCCCTGTTCCTTGGCTTGTGGCTCTGCATGCATTGATTGTGTCGAATCTGTAGATCAATTTGGGAAATATTACCATATATTCAATATTAAGACCAGTACTAACTTTCATTTTACTGGGCATTTTTTTCTGACTCTTGAAGTATCAGATGTTTAGCTGTCTACAGGGTTTACCATTTTTAAACTAGAATTTAGCAGAGACTACTAGTTTTAAAAGTCAAGTGAAGAAGAGGCCAAAGCAGTTTATTCACTTATCATGCTTATGAAATGTATTATTTTAAATATTTTTGACTCATTCCATTTAATCAGTTTAAGGAACAACCCGCAGCCATGAACATAGGTGATATTGCTGCTTGGAAGTCTTGTTTTCCAGCCCAGCTGGAAAGGGCATGGGGACTGTTCTAGCTGTTTCTCAGACTTGTTTGAAGTTTCTTGTTTTGTGTTGTTTTTCTTGGAGTTTCCAGGGGAGATGCCAAGCTGGCAGCAAATGAAGTAGACTGTAATGTGAAGCCTTATACATACATGTTGGATCGCAGCCATCTTTATTAAACGTACTGGAACAGAAATGTGCAGAAGGAAGATTTTCAAATTAAGGTTCACCCGTCCATATACGTGTTAGCTTGTAAAGCTCAAAAATACTAAACTGTCATCCATTAGTTCCCTATATTTTATTGCCCTTTTTGGAATAATCATGTACTTCAGAACATCCTTTAATCTGAGCTGGCTTGTGGTTGTTTAAGAATGCAGCTTCTTTTTTTCTTTATCCTTTATATACTCAGATGAGGAAAATTTACTGCACTTTATAAATAAATCAGAGCTAAAAAGCAAATTTTCTTTCCACCTTTTTATCTTCATGGAGGCCCAGCTTTAAGGCATTTGAGTGATGCATTTCTACTTGGCCCAACAACTAGTTCCACTGGGGAAAAAAAATCTTCAAAGTCCTTTTTTCCTCCTTGCAGGATGCACTATTGGGATCATAGTAAAAAGGAGCGCTGTTCCTGTGATAGGAGCAGACCTTTGTCTGTTTCAAAGCTTCAACATTTTCACTTCTTTCATTACCTTGTAGAAATTAAAATGGATCCCTCCTTAAAATGATTATCACCTATTTATTTGAATTGACAGATTTAATTTATAGTAAGACAGAGGGGCCAGGTGCAGCAGCTTATGCCTGTAATCCCAGCTTTGTAGGAGGTCGAGGTGGGTGGATCGCTTGAGTCCAGGAGTTCGAGACCAGCCTGGGCAACTTGGCAAAACTCCATTTCTACAAAAAAGAAAAACATTAGCCAGGGGTGGTGGCTTGCACCTATATTCTCAGCTACTCAGAAGCTGAGGTGGGAGGATCACCTGAGTCCAGGAGTTCAAGGCTGCAGTGAGTCCTGATTATGCCACTGCATACTCCAGCCTGGGCAACAGAGCAATACCCTGTCTAAAAAAAAAAAAAAAAAAAAAAAAGGGGCAGAAGGTTTCTAAATATTAGTGGAGCTCAATGTATTCATTATGGTTTTACTGGACAAGAACATTGAATTACATTGAATGAGGCCACCTTTGATATTTAGCGTTACTATTAGGTTAGTTCAGACAGTATGGTGGGTCTGGAAACTAGATTTTACATATTTCCCTGTGCTTACAATTGAGTGTACAACAATATTTGCTATTTGTAAATCAGGGTAGAAGTGATCAATTAAAAGCAATGTGCCTTATTGTGCAAGGTTTTCACATTTTAAAATGGCCTCTAATTACCTGATGGATAGCTGAAGTTTATGACTTTGATTTAAGTGGTCATAAATTAGTTATAAAGTAAAGAAAAAGATTTGTCCTATTAAATTAAAAGTGTTTGACTAAATAGTTCATGCAAATTATTGCACAAATATTATAAAAAACTGACTTTCAACATAGATAGGACAAAGTTGCTATTTCAGCTATAGGTCATATATTTTTATAAAATTTGTTATCTTTCTTTTGGCTATTTAATGTTCCGTAATTAAAAAGTAAATGATATATAAACTTTTAAAGTTTTCAGATCATGTTCAATGTACTTTCTTTTGTGTTTATATACAAACTGACCAAAGGTAATCCTTTGATAAATGTTAATCTTAATTATAAAAGAGTCTTCTCAAGTGCTTTTAGAAGGGCCTCAAAAAGTAAAGAGGAACATAAGATAAACTAGTCACTATAATCTCTGAAATGTTCATTGCACTGCCTAACTCCAGTGCCTTGGAAACAGTGCCACCATTCATCAACCACAGCACCCTTTCCCTCTGAGCTTGCTCTCAGAATCCTTTAAACAGAGCATTCCAGGCAGCCCCTTCCAGTCAGTTGGGACCACCACACCAGAGAACATCTATTTGCCAAGCCAGGTCTAGACCATGGTACCCAATAACAATTTATATGACTTTATGTTGTTCCCATGTGCTGTTTTAGTATTCAGATATTTTTATATTCAAACAAATTATTCAACATTTGTTGCAGGGAAATCCTACATACAACTTAAAGCCTTCTGTTCTTGCACAGAATAATATAGGAAGAGTGAAAATGCACCAGAGCAATTTAAACTTCTCTATGGCCATCAGAGTGCTCAGTCTTTCATATAGTGGTGTCCCTGCAGTCAGCCTTCAGTATGATATCCAGTTATTAATCACCATTATCTTTGAACTAATATTCACATTAGGTGGCAAAAAAGCCTCACTAATGTTAGGACCTCAGAATTTAACAGCCAGTTAACATTAAGGCCATTTTCCTTTAACAACGTGTAAGAAACATGGTGAACAACAAGATATTCAGGTCCCAGTTCATTAAAGTGGACGAGTTGAAGAATAGCTTTTAAAAACTTCCAGAATCCTGTACCCCATTGCTGCAAAATGCAGTCCCTGAGAGCCACATGTGGCATGCATCATGACCTGGAATGGCTTAACTCTCATGCAGGGCATCACACACCTTGGGGCAGTATTAAATTCTGTAAGTCATAAAAATGGTGGCTACATCTGTAAAACAGACACACAAAGGAACAGGGATTTAGTGGGAAAACTGTTTTGTTTATCATGGGATTGCAATGATTATTGTCACCTTCAGGTAGATGGATACATGGGATATGAAGAGATAGACACAAGGTGGTGTTTAAAATGACAAGTAAACATGCACGGCATGCTCTTTCAGCCTGTCAACAAACATTTGCCTATTTGCGGATCCCAAATACAGGGGTGGGGATGGCATATGGGTGCGAGGAAAGAACATACACACACATCTATCTATCTATATCTATATGTCTATATCTATATCAATGATAATCTCATTATAAAGGAACAAGAGAGTCTTGCTGAAGTAGAAATTAGGTAACACTTTTTCTTATTAGTCTTTTGACCACTTAAGCTTTGAAAGAGGTTTTCAGTTTGGTGGGTGGGGAAGAAGAAGGTTTGGTATTTTGATATTTTATATGATATGTACGTTCTTATTGAAAAGCCTAGACATTTTTGTATCTTAGAGTGGATTTTGAACTCAGATAAATAACCTGGAAAAACTTGTATTACCTTTTGCCCAAGTCTTAAAAGATTGCATCCTCTTGTTTTAGAAATGTCTTTTCTCCCCTTTATGATATTCCTCTCAAATTTGGTTTGAGTGAGTTAAATTACCCACCCCTGCCCAGCATTCTTCAGTGTTACAGCTAATAGTAAGAACATGTTTTATATGTGTCTAAGTTTTCCCATTTAGGGAAGGTGAAGTAAGTTAATCTTACCTGTAGCATCTGGAAAATCAGGAAAACAGTGTGGCATAGCAGCCAACAACAGGAACTCTAGAAGCACACTGTCAGGACTGGAATCCTGGCTTGACCTGTTGTTACTCTAGGTGTGTAACCTTGGAAGTATTCTCTAAGCCCTACCTTCCTGTTCTGTGTAAGTAAGGCTATAATAACACTCTTATACTGGTTTACTGTGAGAATAAATGAGAGAAGACATAAAGTTCTGTATTAGGCCATTTTCACACTGCTGATAAAGACATACCTGAGACTGGGCAATTTTCAAAAGAAAGGTTTAATGGACTTACAGTTCCATGTGGCTGGGGAGGCCTCACAATCACGGCGGAAGGCAAGGAGGAGCAAGTCACATCTTACATGGATGGCAGCAGGCAAAAAGAGGAGCTTGTGCAGGGGAACTCCTCTTGTTAAAACCATCAGATCTCGTTAGACTTATTCACTATCATGAGAACAGCATGGGAAAGACCTGCCCCTATGATTCAGTTATCTCCCACTGGGTCCCTCCCACAACACATGGGAATTATGGGAGCTACAAGATTAGATGTGGGTGGGGACACAGAACCAAACCATATAAAATTCCATTGCACGGTGCCTGGCACCTAGTTAGAACTGAGAGTTAACTATTGTTAAATGGCATGCATTTATAAACTGAAGCCCTTAATTTTTTCTTCTATCAACATGCAAAGAATCCTTTTGTTTTGTTGGACCCTTTCAGCCATGTAATTTCCACCTAAGGTATGAAGAAATGAGATGGTTATCATTTCTTTTAGACAATCTGCTAGAAGACAGTAAAGTAATTTTAGGCCATCATGTTTCTCTGTTGCATTGACTTCACTGCAGATTAACTTCTGGTAGACATACATCTTTCTATTGGTACATTTTTTAAAAACCAAAAGACATGAGATGTAATTCACATACCATAAAATTCACTGTTTTAAAGTGTATAGTTTGGTGGATCTTAGTATATTCACAAGGATGTGCAACCATCACCACTATCTAATTCCAGAACATTTTCATATTTTCCTCATTTCATATCTGTTAGCAATCACTCCCTATTTCCCCAGCCTCTCAGACCCTAGTAACTACTAGTACTACTGTCTGTCTCTATGGATTTATCTATTCTGGAAATTTCATATAAATTGAATCAAACAATATGTAACTTTTTGTGACTGGTTTCTTTCACTTAGCTGGATGTTTTGAAGGTTCATCCATGTTGTAGCAGGTATCAGAACTTCATTCCTTTTTAAGGATGACTAATACTCCATTGGATAGCTAGTCTGCATTTTGTGATTCATTCATCACTTGATGGAGACACATGGTTTTACTCAGTTTTGTTTTTAGGGAAATCTTTGAAAGTAGTTTTCCCTTCATCAGAATACATAGTACATGTTTATACCCTTTTTCTCTTTAGATGAATTATTGTCAAATTTCTAAAGGGAAGTTTTGTAGGATTTGGATCAAAAAAATTAAAATCTGGATTTTATTTTAGAGGCAGTTAAATATTGTTCTTTCATTCACGTTAGTTCTTTTATATTTTAACTCTGAAGCTTCTCTGAACCTTTCTAGGGAAAAAGAGGAGCAGCTTACTCGTGTGACTGAAGTTCAGAGGTTGCAGGCCCAGCAGGCAGATGCTGCTCTGGAAGAGTTTAAGCGGCAGGTGGAACTGAACTCAGAGAAAGTCTATGCTGAAATGAAAGAGCAGGTAAGGAGGCCGCCACACCATCCCTTTTGAAAGTCACTCTCTCAGTAGGAAGGTACATTCTCATCTTAAATATGACAGAAACATTTCACTTTTTTAAAGAGCTGTGTCAAAATTAACCATACAATCGGGTCAGAGATTCAGAATGAGAAAGAGATGTTACCACTTGATTCATCCTTCAAGCGATGCCAGAATGATCATTTAAAAGTCCCCTGTATAAATGCAGTAATGGCAAGCATGTGCCTTGCTTTGGAAGGATAGATAAGCCTAAGAGAAAAATCCCGTGACTGATCAGTTTCTTTAGAGCAGGGGCTCCAGTTAACCATATCTGTGTTTCTTCATGTTCTATAAATAGTGTCTTATTGATCAGTTACAGTAAATTATTTTCAACTGGCAGTTGTGAAGAACAAAGGCTGTCTCCAATTCTCATACAAGATGGGTGGTAGTTTTTTTTTTTTAGTTTTTAAAGAAAATACGAAATTTGTAAAAGAATAAAGGGAACTATTACGAATACCTGGGTACCCATTGCAAAGATGTAATAATTGTTAATGCTGTTTATATAAACTAAAACATTCAGGTGAAGCTTTAGTTTAATTTGTTATTCATGTCTAATCATATTATTCTTTCTTCCCTAGAGAAATCCACTCTAATTAATTGAGTGCATACAGTCAGCCCTCTGTATCCATGTGTTTTTGTATCCATGGGTTCTGCCTCCACAGATTCAACCAACCATGGATCGAAAATATTTGGAAAAATTTCACAATGCTCCAAAAAGTAAAACTTGAATTTGCCATGTGCAGAGGACTATGTTGAATCCATGTGATAGAAGTGACATGTAGATGTTATATTAGGTATTAGAAGTAATCTAGCAATGATAAAGTACACGGGAGGATGTGCACAGGTTGTATGGAAGTACTAGATCATTTTATATAAGGAACTTGACTATCTGTGGATTTTGGTACCTGGAGGGGTTTCAGGAACCTATCACCCATGGATACTGGGGAGGGCTGCATTATTTCAGTTTATTTTATATGCATGTATAATGCCCATAGATAATATACATGTATATATTATTTATGCATTAATATGTTATAGGCATAAATGTTTTTTGTTTTTTAAAAAATTAGATAAATATGAACAGATTTTAAGTACTATTTCTGTTTGCCCTTTTATATGTAATATTATGTATCTGTATGCTAACTATGTTGTTTTAGTGCAATCTTTTTAACACTAAATTTATTTTATCATATGAATATACTGTATTTTATCAGCTCCCCTACTCAAGCATATTTAGTTTATTTTCAGTTTTTTCTGATTATAAAGAATATTTCAATACTCATTTATGATTTTATACTATAGTTATCTTCCTTAGGAGTCCCATGCACACACTGGGTGGGAGAAATATCCCTAAGGAAAGTTTCATGTTTGAATCTGACTGAGGACTGAGCCCTAGGTTATGGGATCCCTGGGGTATCACTTTTTTGGCCAGAAACCTCTGTGACCAGCGGCACCTTTTCCTGAGTTTTGCTCAGGCCCACTGGGCTTATTCCACCCACTTGGCCTGACATGCTGCTCTTGGCTCATGCTACTGGCCTGGATCCCACACCTGCCAAGGGTGAGTCAGGCATAGAGCAGCAAGGGATGTGTGAGCAAGTGTGGGGTCTGGCCACTGTGCAGTCAGGTATGCCACCTGCTGCAGTACGATGGGCAGCTCCAGGTGCCAGCATGGGTGTCAGCTCTCTGCGAGGCTGTGACTGGACCAGG
Source organism: Theropithecus gelada (assembly GCF_003255815.1). NCBI lineage: Eukaryota > Metazoa > Chordata > Mammalia > Primates > Cercopithecidae > Theropithecus > Theropithecus gelada. The sequence continues at coordinate 39,513,040 of NC_037684.1, read as the reverse complement.
TATACCGCAAGCAGCTTCCACAGCTGTCACTGGGGAATGTGGTGGTACCTGAAGCTTGGAGATGCCAGGAACCACAGGAACCCAAAGAGGAAGTCATAGCCCTGGCTTGGGAGTGCCCTGATCTGGGGTCCCCACAGGGCAGCAGCTCTTCTCTCCTTCTCTTTGCCTGCAACAAGGTGAGCAAGGGGACATGTTTCAGCCCTGTTTGTATTGTAGCTCTTTTAGCCCTGCCATTCGACAGGTCCTGAGTTCTTGTTCTGTGACTAGGAAAAATGAGGTATACAGACAAGTGGAGGGTGAGCAAGACAAAGAGGAGCTTTATTGAGCAATAGAACAGCTCAGAGGAGACTCATAGTGGCTAACTCCTTTCTGCAGCCAGGGTGTCCCACTGAGTGTTCAGCTCCTAGCAGAGAGGAGACCCTGGAGTGTAAGCCCCTCTCTGCAGACAGGCAGTCCCATCATCTCTGCAGCTCTCAGCAGAGAGGAGGCCCTAGAGTGGGTTTCTCCTCTCTGTAGGCAGGTCGTCCTCTCATCTCCCCACCTGTCAGTAGACAGGAGGCCATGGAGTGGGTTACTCCTATCTGCAGCTGGTGGTCCCAATGTCTCTGCAGCTCTCAGCAGAGAGTAGGCCCTGGGATGAGTTGCTCCTCTCTGCAGCTGGTTGTCCTGACATCTGCAGCTCTTAGGAGAGAGGAGGCCCTGGAGTTGGTAGCTCCCCTCTGCAGCTGGTTGTCCCCACATCTGCTCTTGTCTGGCTGAGCCTGGGGCTTTTATGGGCCTCAGATGGGAGGAAGTGCACACTGATTGGTCCATGGGCGGCCATGGGCAGGCCCAGAAAAGGCACCAGGAGTTCCCACTCCAGTCTGTGGGACTTTAAGCCAGGCCCCCAGCCTTTAGGCCCTCCCTGGCCTGAAGCTGAGGCCTCACTAGGGACCCACCCCCTTATGAGCAGGAGCCTGTCTGCCCCCTGCTGCTGTTCATGGTGCCTAGGCTGTAGGTGCCAAGGGTTGCCTGCAGGCCAGCAGTGAGCTGCCATCAGCACCCCCTTGGCTTCCCTCCTATGCTTATTGGCAGCCAAAGTAAAGAGGTGGCTGAGGCAGCAGGAGGCTGGCATGTCAGTAATGCCCTGAGTGTGTGCCCACCTGGCTGGCTGCGACAGTACCCAGACTCAGCCCTAACTTTGCTCCAACATCAGAGTGGGCACGGACAGCAGGAAGAAGCCAGACAGCAGGAGCAAGCACTTCTGAGCCAGCTAGGGAAGCGGGGACCTTCCCCAGCCTCCAGGAGTGCGGAAATGCCTGGATCCACAGCCAGGGGATAGTAGGCTGAAACTGCACCATTCATGTTACATATAATGTAATGCATGTAATATACATGTATGTAATATGCATGCAGTAAAAAAAAAAGTGGTGATTCCATTTTATACACAACCAAGGAGTTTTTTGCTTACAAAAACAATAGGAAAGCATGTTCTTATATATAAGAGCTCACGTAATATATACCACATTTTTCTGGAAAAAATTTGTATGAAAACATGAACCAATCCAGAAATGAAGCATAAGACTTCCCACACGTAAGGAACCATCATATGAAAGGATGAGTAGAGAACCCTGGAACCCCAAAGAAGTAGAAACAAATTTAAATACTTGTTACACTTATACTTAGAATTCTAATATTAATTTATTTTTTGAAAAGGAAGGTATATAAAACAGAAAATACAAATGTATTAACAACTTGAATTTATATCCCTAGATTACATTAACAAGGACCAAAAGTAGATGAATAGCTAGAGTTGGAGAAGCAAAGTATACTAAAACTCTTTGTCATAAATATGTGAGACTCATAAGATTCTTAAAATTAGGGAAATGTAGGTAAAAATAATTTTGAAATGTTTAAATATGAGCATTAATAAAATTAGCAAGTTGTACTTTCTTATAAAAATCTTGAAAAGATAAAAAGCAAAGCTTGAGAGGAGGTGCTGCCAGAGGAACAGAAGCAGAAATACTATAAAATGTCCAAAATAAGGTAGAGTATATAATTGTAATAATAAACATTAATAGGTTAAATTTTTCTAGTAAAATGGTATTGATTAGAATACTTAAATCCATGAATATGCTGTTTGTAGAAGTTATAACTAAAATAAAGTTAACACAAAAATTATATTAAATTGATGATGAAAATATATCACTTATATTCAGAAAAAAAGGAAAGTAGGATTGTAACACTGTCATACAAATTAGATCAATACAAGTCAATAAACTGGACAAAGGGATATATTTTTGCATGCTAAAGGCAAGAGTACTCAATTGAAATATGAAAAGATGTTAGGAATACATGGAGAAATGGACATAGATAATCATGGGATATTTTCATATGTTTTTCTCCATCTTTGACAGGTCAGTGGGTAAAATCCAAATTGGGTGTAACTAACAAATTATATGACAGCTATATTTTGACTTTTTCTTTTTTAGCATTTTATTTTTTTACTTTTACTTTTGTAGACATATGTTTCCATTTTATTCCAATAAGTACGGTAGTCCCACCTTATCCAAAGTTTCACTTTCCGTAGTTTCAGTTACCTTCCATCAACCACAGTCCAAAAATATTAAATGAGAAATTCCAGAAATAAAGAATTAATAAGGTTTACATTGTGCACTGTTCTGAGTAACTTGATGAACTTTCATGCCATCCTGCTGTGTCCTACTCAAGGCATGACTCATCCTTTTATCTAGAATATCCATGCTGTATACCCTACCTGCCCTATACATTGCAGCTATATAGTAAAAAGCATAGTGCATATAGGGTTTGTTACTATCCAAACTTCAGACATCCACTGAGGGTCTTAGAACATATGAGGAGGGACTACTGTACCTAGGAGTGGAATAGCTGATCAAGTTTAACATTTTTATTTACTTATGTATTCATTTTTTATTTTTTTATTTTTTTATTTCAATAGGTTTTTGGGGCACAGGTGGTGCTTGGTTACATGAATAATTTCTTTAGTGGTGATTTCTGAGATTTTGGTTCCCCCCTTACCCTAGCGGTGTACACTGTATTCAGTGTGTAGTCTTTAAACCCTCACCTCCCCCACCCACCCTTCTCCCCTGAGTCCCCAAAGTCTATTGTATTATTCTTATGCCTTTGTGTCCTCATACATTAGCTCCCACTTATAAGTAAGAACATATGATGTTTGGTTTTCCATTCATTTAGAATAATGGTCTCCAATAACGTCCAAGTTGATGTGAATGCCATTATTTTGTTCCTTCTTATGGCCAAGTAGTATTCCATGGTGTGTGTGTGTGTTTGTGTGTGTGTATATATATATGTCTGTGTGTGTATGTATGTATGTACGTATATATATCACGATTTCTTTATCCACTCATTGATTTATGGGCATTTGGGCTGGTTCCATGTTTTTGCAATTGCAAATTGTGCTGCTATAAACATGTGTGCCCAAGTATCTTTTTCATATAATGACTTCTTTTCCTCTAGGTAGACACCTGGAAGTGTGATTGCTGAATCAAACAGTAGATCTACTTTTAGTTCTTTATGGAATCTCTACACTGTTTTCCATAGTGGTTGTACTAATTTACATTCCCATCAGCATTTGATATAATTTCGATTTTCTTAAATTTACTGAGACTCATTTTGTGGCCTATCATGGTCTATCTTGGGGAATGTTCCATGTCCTTCTGAATGGAGTGTATATTCTGCAGTTGTTGGGTAGAATGTTCTGTAAATATCTGTTAAGTCCATTTGTTGTAGGGTATAGTTTAAATTCATTGTTCTTGTTGACTTTCTGTCTTGATGACCTGTGTAGTGCTGTCGGTGGAGTATTAAAGTACCCCACTATTACTGCGTTGCCACCTGTCTCATTTCTTAGGTCTGGTAGTAATTGTTTTATACATTTGGGAGCTCCAGTGTTAGGTGCATTCATATTTAGAATTGTGATATTTTCCTGTTGGACTAGTCCTTTTGCCATTATACAATGTCCCTGTTTGTCTTTTTTAACTGTGGTTGCTTTAAAGTTTGTTTTGTCTGATATAAGAATAGCTACTCCTGCTTGCTTTTGGTGTTTATTTACATGGAATATCTTTTTCTACTTCTTTACCTTAAGTTTATGTGAGTCCTTATGTGTTAGGTGAGTCTACTGAAGACAGCAGAAATTTGGTTGGTGAATTCTTATTGATTCTGCCATTCTGTATCTTTTAGGTGGAGCATTTAGGCCATTTACATTCAATGTCAGTATTGAGATGTGAGGTATTATTCTATTCATCATGCTATTTGTTGCCTGAATACCTACTGTTTTTTTTTTTTCATTATGTTATTTTATATAGGTCCTGTGAGATTTATGCTTTGGTGTATTTAGAGGATTTGTTTCAAGATTTAGAGCTCCTTTTAGCAGTTCATGTAGTGGTGGCTTTGTAGTGGCGAATTCTCTCAGCATTTGTTTGTCTGGAAAAGACTGTATCTTTCCTTCATTTATAAAGCTTAGTTTCACTGGATACAAAATTCTTGGCTAATAATTGTTTTGTTTAAGGAAACTAAAAATATGACCCCACTCCTTTCTAGCTTTTAGGGTTCCTGCCAAGAAGTCTGCTGTCAATCTGATAGGTTTACCTTTCTAGGCTACCTGATGCTTTTGGCCCCAGCTCTTAAGATTCTTTCCTTTGTCTTGACTGATGACTGTGTGCCTAGGTGATGATCTTTTTGTGATAAATTTCCCATGTGTTCTTTGTGCTTCTTGTATTTACCTGTCTAGGTCTCTAGCAAGACTGGGGAAGTTTTCCTCAATTATTCCCTCAAATATGTTTTCCAAACTTTTAGATTTCTCATCTTCCTCAGGAACACCAATTATTCTTAGGTTTGGATATTTAACTTAGTCCCAAACTTCTAGGAGGCTTTGTTCATTAAAGAAAATTTTTTTTTCCTTCATCTTTAATGGATTGGGTTAATTTGAAAGCCTTGTCTTCGAGCTCTGAGGTTCTTTCTTCTGCTTGTTCAATTCTATTAACTGAGATTTTCCAGTGCATTTTGCATTTCTCTGAGTGTGTCCTTGATTTCCAGACATTATGATTGTTTTTTATATATGCTGTCTGTTTCACTGAAAACTCTTCTTTTGTATTCTGTATCACGTTTTTGATTTCTTTATGTTGGACCTCACCTTTCTCTGATGCCTCCTTGATTAGCTTAATAATTGACCTTCTGAATTCTTTTTCTGGCAATTCAGAGATTTCCCCTTGGTTTGGATCCATTGCTGGTGAACTGGTATGATCTCTTGGAGGTGTTAAAGAAGCTTGTTTTGTCATATTACCAGAATATTTTTTCTGGTTCCTTCTTATTTGGGTAGACTATGTCAGAGGGAAGATCTGGGGTTTGCTGCTGTTAAGATTATTTTGTCCCATAGGGTGCTCCCTTGATATGGTGTTCTCCCCCTTCCCCTAGGAATGGGGCTTCCTAAGAGCAGAGCTGTAGTGATTGTTTTTGTTTTTCTGGGTCTAGCCATCCAGCAGAGCTACCAGGCTGTGGGCTGGTACTGGGGAGTGTCTGGAAAGAGTCCTGTGATGTGATCTGTCTTTACATCTTGCAGCCATGGGTGCCAGGACCTGCTCTGGTGGAAATAGCAGGGGAGTGAAGTGGACTGTGTGAGGATCCTTGGTTCTGTTTTTGTTTAGTGCGCTGGTTTTGTGTTTGGCCTCCAGCCAGGAGGTGGCACTTCAAGAGTGCATCAGTTATGGTCCTATAGGGAGGATGCAAACTTGCCCTAGGGACATCAGCTTAAGTCTTCCTTTTTCTCAAGCGGTGGGCAGGGCCGTAGAGTTCACCGCATGTTCTCACTCATAGGTGGGAACTGAACAATGAGATCACTTGGACTCAGGAAGGGGAACATCACACACCGGGGCCTATCATGGGGAGGGGGGAGGGGGGAGGGATTGCATTGGGAGTTATACCTGATGTAAATGACGAGTTGATGGGTGCAGCAGACCAACATGGCACAAGTATACATATGTAACAAACCTGCACGTTATGCACATGTACCCTACAACTTAAAGTATAATAATAATAAATAAATTTAAAAAAAAAAAAAAAGATTACGACCTTTGTCTTCTGATACCAGGTTAGGCAGAGAACGACTACCAGGTGGGGGCAGCGATAGGCATGTCTGAGCTCAGCCTCTCCTTGTGTGGGGCTGGTTGTGACTGCTGTGGGGGATAGGAGTGTGGTTCCCACTCGAGTGGAGTTATATTTCCAGGGGGATTATGGCTGCCTCTCCTGAGCCATACAGGTCACCAGGGAAGTGGGGGAAAGCCAGCAGTCACAGGCCTAACCCTGCTCCCGCACAGCCCTCAGTCCTAAAGGCCAGTCTAACTCCCACTGTACCCTTCTAACAGTACTGAGTCTATTTCCAGGCATCTGGCAATCAGGGCTGAGAACTTGCCCCAGACCATGAGCCTCCCATTGAGAAAGCAAGCCTGCAGCAGTGATCCAGTTCTTTCCAAGGGTCTGTGGATTCCCTCAGCTTTCCTGCTATGTTCCTGCAGTAGTTCTTGGAGCGAAAGTTCACGATGTGAGTCCCTACACACTGCTCTGGCTGTCGGAGAGGAACTGCAAGCTAGTCCTGCCTCCTGTCTGCCATCTTAATCTGTATTTCAACTTTCCACCATTTAGACACAACATATTAAATCTCTGTTCTCATAAAACAGTTAACAGACTTAGTAGACTGTAAGGGAACCCTCAGTATATTTCTAAAACTTAACATGTCCAAGAACACATATTTCTTACCACAATACAATAAAACTGGAAATTAAATTTCAGTTAAGATTGCTACATTAGACTTCACCAAAACTAAAAACTTTTGCTCTTTGAAAGACATCATTAAACAAACAAAAACAAGGCATACCAGAAAATGGAAGACAAGGCTTACAATACATGTATTTCAAAGAACTTGCATCTAAAATATAAATGAAATCTTACAACTCAATAATAAAAAGACATCCCAATTAAAAACAGGCAAAAGATTTGAACAGACAGTTCACAGAAGAAGGTATACAAATGACTAATAACCACATGAAAAGATGCTCAATATCATCATCATTCATCAAGGAAATGCAGATTAAAATCCAAAATGAGATGCCACTACACGTTCATTAGAATGACTAAGATGATAAAGACTGGTTGACAATACCAAGTGCTGACAAAGTTGTGGTGCAACTGAAGCTCTTATACACTGCTGATGGGTACATAAAATAGTACAGCCACGTTAGAAAGCTGCCAATTTTCTTAAAATGCTAAATACACAATGACCATATGTCAGTCATTCCATTCCTATGTATTTAAGAGAAATAAAGACATGTCTAGACAAAGACTAGTGCACACATACTGACAGTAGATTTGTTCATAAAAGCTCAAAACTTGGGCAACCAAAATATTCCTCGGAAGGTGAAAGGATAAATGAAATGTGGTATGTACAATGAAATATTACTCAGCAGTGAAAAGGAATGAATTATTGATACAACAGCATGGATGGATCTCAAAATCGTACTGAATGAAAGAATATGCAAGCAGAAAGAGTATATACTGAATGTTTTGTAATCTCTGAGTCCTGTTAGAATTCCCAGTTCTTTTCAGTGAGAAAGTCTTGTCTCATCTTCTGTGGGCGGATTCCAGTTTCAGTTGTTTCAAAGCCTTTGCTGTGCTTCTTTGGATCTGTTTGTACTTGTGCCACTCCTGGGTGCGTCTGAGACTTGGGTGATGATTTAAATCACCCCACCCAATGACTGCAGGCACTCATGGAACATTCTCCAGGATAGCTATATGCTTGGATACAAGACAAGTTTAAAATTTAGAAGGGTTGAAATATGAAGTGTATTCTTTGACCTCGACAATAATAAATTAGAAGTAAACAACAAAAGAAAATCTGGGAAATCCTCACATGTTTGGAAATTAAATAACCCAATTTTAAATAAGTAATGGGTCAAAGAAGGTATTACAAGGGAAATTAGAAAATATTTTAAAGTGAATTAAAACAAAAATATGGCATATCAAGATTTATAGAATGCAGCTAAAGCAGTGCTTAGAGAAAAATTTATAGCTTTAAACACTGATATCCAAAAATAAAGTTCTCAAATCAGTAACCTAAACTTCAGCTGATGAAACCACAAAAAGAAAAGCAAAGCAAGCTTCTAAGCAAGTGGAAGAAAGGATAAAAAAAATAAAGATTAGAGCAAAAGCTAAGATTTAATACATAAAAATATGGAAAATTAATGAAGCCAAGTATTGCTTCTTTGAAAAGATCAACCAAATTGACAAACTTTAGCATGACTGACAAACTGTAAAAATGAGGAGTTGGAAATTGCCAAAGTTAGGAGTCAAAGGATAGGATACCACTATTGATTTTATAGAAAACGAAAGGATTATAAAGTGATATTACTAAAAACTTGGTATACCAACAATTTGTACAACATAGATAAATGGACAAATTTCTAGAGAGATACAAATTATCAAAACTATCCCAAGAATAGAAAATCTGAATTGAAATGTAATAAGAAATTTAATTGCCAATTAAAATATTCTCACAAAGAAAAGTCTAAGACAAATGGCTTCACTGGTGAATTATATCAACTATTTAAAGAAGAAATAATTTTAATTCTTTGAAAACTCTTTCAGACTATTGAGGAAGAAGGAATACTTCTCAGTTAATTCTGTGAGGCAAGTATTACTCTGATATCAAAGCCAGACAAATATATCACTATTAAACTATAGATTGATACCTGTCATGAAAATAGTCACAAAAGCCCTTCATGAGATTTTGGTAAACGGAATCTAGCAACATATACAAACAATTATACACCACAACCAAGTGGGATTTATCGCAGGAATCCAAGATTGTTTTAACGTTAGGAAATCAATTAATGTTACACAGCATGTTAATAGAATAAAGGAAAAAAAATCACATGATTGTCTTGATAAAGGCTGAAAAAGCATTTGAAAAAATCAAGCACAATCTATGATTTTAAAAATTCTTGGCAAATTAGGACTAGAAGCAAATTTACTCAACCTAATAAAGGACATCTATGAAAACTCCACAGCTAATAAAATTAATGTTGAAAGATTTAATTCTTTTCCTCCTAAGAACAAGGCAAAGATGTCTGCTTTTGCCACTTTTATTCAACATTGTATTGAAAGTTCTAGCCAGTGTACCAAGGCAAAATAATAGTAATAATAATAACAATAATAATAATAGTAATGTATCCAGAATGGAAAGAAAGAAGTACAAATGTATCAAATATTATGATCCTGTATAGTGAAAATTCCACAAAATCGATTAAAGATATACTAGAACTAATACCTGATTTAAACAAGCTTACAGGATAAAATATGTAAAAATCGCACTTTTATATACTATCTGTGAAATATTTGAAAATGAAATTAAGAAAGCCATTTAATTCATAATGACATTGAGAAGAATAAAATATTTACAAGTAAAGAAAATAAATTGAAGACTTAAGCATTAAAAACAAAATATTCCTGAGAGAAATGTTAAAAATATCTAAATAAGAGGAGAGCTATTCTCTGTTTATGGATTACAAAGCTCAATATTGTCAAGATGGTAATTCTCCCATAATTGACCTATAAATTCAATGCAATTTCTTTCAAAATTCCAATGTAATTTTTGGTAGAAATTGACAATAAGAAATCTTTATTTTCACTGGTAAAGTTTAAAAAAATTAAAACAGCAATAAGCTATTTTCCACCTAACTCACAGACAGAAATTCGTGAAGGCCTAAGGAAACAGGTAGTGACATGCATTTCTGCTGGGCATGTGAAGTTGTGTAACCTTTTTGAAGGATCATTTTAACACTGTGTCTCCATTTACCTGTTGATTCTACTTCTAAGACTTTATTTTTAAAAAACACAGTGTGCGAGATGTGTGCTGATGGATGTTTATTGTGATGTTATTAATGAGGAAAAATTATAAAATACATGTCAAAAAATTGGATAGAATGGAGAAATGATTAATCTTTTTAAGTTAAAAAAAGAATCTCCTATTTCTGTGGGAGAACTGAATATAATCTCAGAAACCTTAAGAACCCTATCCAGACAAAATGAGACTGTTACCAGATAAGGATAGCCAGGGATGAAAGATCCTGTTTGTGGAATTGGTTCTGGAACTACCCTTTTAATTGGTCCACTCCTCATATCATCTCTGACTGTTCTGTTGAATGCCTGGCTTATGGTCTGTATTTGATCTTACTTCTTCAATTCTGCCAGACCTACTTGAGTCTTCTTCTTCCTTACCTAAGAGTTCATGTGTTCCTACCTTCTTGGTATTACATTGCTGTGGACTGGTTAAATGATCCAATGAAGAACCCAGTTTGGTGCGTGCCTCTAGGATCCCCCAAATTCCCCCTACATACCTGATTCCTATGTCCCATCTTTCTGAGCAACCCTCACCAGGCCTGATCTGTCTGTCTCCTGTGCTAGATTCAGATTCCTTGAAAACAAATAGTAACAGCAACCAATGAACAGGAAATTCTTTTAGTCATCTTCTGTTGAAGAAATGTTCTTCAGTGGTTTCAATTATACGTAGTTTTGCCAAGTGCAGTTGGGTTTCTGAAATAAAGAAAGCACCTTTGGTATGAGTGTAGTAATAAGGGACCCCATTTAGAACATAATCCTTGTAGCTAGGCTCATTCACAAATCAAGTAATTCTTACATGGCAAATTTGAACAAATGTTAAAATATTAAAATATATATGTCAAACATGGTAGATTATGTCTTTGATTCCAGATTATCAGTTGATTAAAAAATGTGAATCTGCTATAACTCAAATTTTAAAAGAAAAAGCAATCAGCAGATTCATTATTTGGAGAATCATAATGTGTTTGGATTTTTCCATAGTCTATATTTTTAAGTCTTCCTTTTCTGTTCTTGTTTTGAACTGCTTTTCTCTTCTTACAGAAATATTTTGTGTAAAAGCCAGCAGAGCTGTAGGGCATCTTTTTCCATTTGGAAACTGCTGCAGATTGCAGACAGTGGGATTTTAAATTAAAAAATAAAAGCTTTGAGTTTGTTTTAGAAAGAGAATTGCTGTTTCAAAAATGAGGCCCATGAGACAAAATGTAACAGACTTAAACTTTTTAAAAAATTGCTGCACACTCTTTCTTTCACTTTGAAGAACATTTATGTCATTTAACATTGCTTAAATAATAACCTAATTTATACCGAAATGGCGAAATTTATTATAAGTTTAGCTTTCAGCAACTAATTGTGTAAAATGTACATATTTTAATTGTGAAAATGCATTATCGTTAGAATTATTTCTATATGTGTATATACATAAAATCATATTTTTCAAATAAATAGTGTTCTATATTTACCTATTCTCTGTGAAACACATAAATGACTGAAAAAGACAGCTATGTTCTCTGAAGTATTGGCAGCAATTCTATTAAAGTAAATCTTTTAAATCTTGTATACCAACAATATGAATGTCAGCTAACTAGTTCCTCCTGGGGCTTCCACTAGCCACTTGACTTTCCTAATTTATTTTTCTCCTCTTGAAAATACATCCTTATTAAATGCCATTTGCTGCTAAATATCTGGCTTTAAATTCTCCTTTTCTTTTTAACAGTCATTAGATAGATGATGCTAACTTTATACCTGGAAAGTCCACTGGTTTGTCATGAAAACAAAGTTCTGAAAAGCGCTGCTATTGACAAGTGGGGTTTATCCTGGCTTCTAGCACAATTGAAACTGACTAGTCAGTTCTTTGCATTCTTAGAGATTTTAAGTTTTAGTGCATCATCCTATTATTGCTATTGAATTAATGAAAAGAATTCTCAACTTACAAGGAAGCAAGAATGCTATGTGGATATGTTTGTGTCATATGTCATTGGATAAGAAATAGACTTAACGAGCAAAACCAATCATCATACAAACCATTCATTATGACTTGGACCTTTGTCTTATTGTCCTTTTAGGCTTGTATTAGCTCATGTAATTTTAAATAAGCTTTTAAAGACTACTTTTATGATAATAAGAGACCCAATATAAATAGAAGCATTTTCTGTCGGTTAATTATTGATGATAATAGAGAAATGTCTCTATTAAATATTGTCTTTAAATAAGATTAGGTAGCAGAGGTAAAATTTTAGAATGCCTTTAAATGTTTAAATAGCTGCTATTATGATAATTAATGAATTCTAAATGACGGCTTCCAAAGAATATGTGTAAGTATTTGGCTTTGGAAAACAAAAAATAAGCAACACACTTAAAAAAAAACTTGTATCTTTAAGTGCTTAACTGGATAGTAAGTGAAGCTTTTTCCTACTAATATTCATCAGTGACTAATCTCTTTTGCAGAAAGAAAATAAGCAAAATAATCATTTACTGAGAATGTCAGGCTGGAAAACATGTCATTATGTCTCTACTTGGCTGATTTGCGAAAATAGTAACATTGTTATTTTTTAATACAGGGACTGTTTTATTGACTTACTGGCTGGTCAAAGGATTCAACAGATTGGATTTTTTCTTTCATTTATTCATAAAAAACTTATGAATACCTGCTCTCTTCTGGCCACTGTTGTAGATTCTGGGAATACACAGATTATTTACAGGCATGTTTGTGGCTTGTGTGATAGACCAATGCATAAAGGTGTGTGATTATAATAGGTGGTGTAACTAGTGGAGTTCATAGGTCATTAAGAGAGCACAGAGGAGAGTCATCTACGGCAGCCCAATGAGTTACGCATTTATCTGCATTGTGACATCTTTGTGTGACTATGAGTTTCTTAAAATGTTTACTTGTTAAAATGTTATTGGTAATGAACTTAGGTCACTAAATATAAATAAATATGCAAATAAATTTTGTATACAAATATAGAATTACACTTTACAAATGCATTTTATTCCTACCTACCAGCACAAATACAAAATAAAACTTGAAGAAAATGCCATTTATAATATCAAAAAGCATCACTTACCCAAGAATAAATCTAACAAAAGACGCACAAGGTCTCTGTTCTGAAACTAGAGTTGTTGAGAGAAACTAAAGAAGACCTGAATAAGTTGAGGGATATATCATGTGTATGGACTTGAAGTCTCCATGTTATAAAAATGGCAGTTCTCAAATCTATAGAATCACCACAATTATAAAAATCAAAATCTTAAAAATAAAAAAATTTAAAAAAAATCAAAATCTTAACAATGCCATTTTAGGGGAACAGAGGGGGACTCTTAAGCTGATTTCAAGACGCGTATGAAATGCAAAGTGAAGGCGATCTTGAAGAAGAATGCAATTGGAGAACTTAGATGATCAGATATTGAGGATACTGTTGAACCATGGTGATTAATACAGTGTGGTATTGGTACAAGATGACCAGTGGAACAGAATAAAGAGACCAGAAACACCCACCCTATATGATCAGTCTGATTCATGTCAAAAGGAGCTAGAGCAGTGCAATGGGGAAAAAATCACCACTTCAATAAATGGTGCAGTATCAAGTAGATAGTCATATGGGGTGAAAAAGAATCTTGTCCCTTATTTTACCCCATTTATGAAATTAACTCCAGAAGGATTGTAAATATACAAATAAAAGGTAAAACAATGAAATTTTCAAAAGAAGTTGTAGGAACATTTTTGATAGTTGGGAATAGGTAAAGATTTTCTAAATAGGAAACAAAAAGGCATAAAAAACAAAATATTTTAAAATTGGGCTTCATTGAAATTAAGAACTTCTGTTCATCAGAAGAGAGCAGTGCATAGGTGAAAAGGCACTCCAAGTTGGGGAAGATAATTGAAATTCATATGTTGAACAAAAGACTCATGCCCAGAATAGATAAAGAACTATGAATCAATAAGGGCTGCCTTCAAATGGACAAATGGGTAAAATACTTCAACAGATATTTAACAAAAGTTGATTTCATAGTGGCCAATTAACATATAAAAAGAGGCTTAGGGCTGGGCGTGGTGGCTCACACCTGTAATCCCAGCACTTTGGGAGGCCGAGGCGGGCGGATCACCTGAGGTCTGGAGTTCCAGACTAGTCTGGCCAACATGGTGAAACCCCCCTCTGTACTAAAAATACAAAAATTAGCCAAGCATGGTGGCAGGTGCCTGTAATTCCAGCTGCTCAGGAGGCTGAGGCAGGAGAATCACTTGAACAAGAGCAAGACTTCATCTCAAAAATAAAAAATAAATAAAAAGGGGCTTAGTTTATTTAGTCGTCAGGGGAATGCAAAAATAAAACAACAGTGCTATACTATTATACATCCAATGGAATGCCTTAAATGAAACAGAAAATAAAAAGTGTTTACAAGAATGGTGGAATAATGAAACTGATGTATACTACTAATATGAATATAAATGGTACAACCATTTTGGAAAACTATTTGGCAATATCTAAGAACACTAAATATATGCGTTTCTTATTCTCAGCCATTCTGCACCTACGTATATGCCCTACTGAAATATGTATGTACTCGACAAAAGACATATAGAATATTAATAGCAGCATTATTTATAATAGTAAAAAACTGGAAAATACCCAAATCCATCAGAAGTAACATGAACAAGTAAACTGTGGTCTAGTCACACCATGGAATACTATACAGCAATGTGAATGAAGACTCTACAACTCTACCTCATAACATGTTTGAATTTCACAGATGTAAAGTTGAACAAAACCAGCCACAAAGATCACAAACAGTTTTTATTATATGAATCCATTTATATTAGAAACAGAACCAAACAAAATTAGTGAATGCAAGTTATTCTTGGATGGAGAGGTAGTGACTTCTGAGATACAATTTATTGACCTCAGTGCTAGTTACATGGAGGGATTCAATTTGAGAAAATTCATCCATGTTCCCTTTTCTTTAGCTTTATTATATTTCAATAAAATGATTTTTAGAATGTTAATACTTGTCCAAAAGGAATTTACTATTTTAATCTGTAAGAAAGTGTTTTGGCCAGGCATGGTGACTCATACTTATAATCCCAGAACTTTTGAGGTGAGATGATCACTTGAGCCCAGGAGTCAGTCTGGGAAACAGAGGGAGACCCCTTATCTTGACAAAAAATTTGAAAAGTATCTTGGTAAGATGGCATGCACCTGTGGTCCCAGTTACTCATGAGGCTGAGGTAAGATGATCACTTGAGCCCAGCAATTTCAGGTTATAGTGAGCCATGTTCACGCCACTGCACTCTAGCCCGAGCGACACAGCAAGACCCTTTCTCAAAAAAAAAAAAAAAAAAAAGTTTTAATTTCTTTAACTGTGTTTCCAAAACGTTAGTGATATTCTGCCACAATTATAATGTTCATGAAAATAACTGTAATAATAACCCATTTAACTTTATTCCTTTTCTTGTATTAATAAAGAAATATGATTCTAAGGATATATGAAAGCTGATTATTTGAAAGTAGTGAAATAATGAAATCAGGGGCAGTGCTTTGAGCAGGGAAGAATAGTTAATCATTAATGGAGTTTTAAAAAATGTAATTTGATTTGATTTTAATTCTGGGATACCTGTGTAGGACATGCAGGTGTGACATAGGTAAACATGTGCCATGGTGGTTTGCTGCACCTGTCAACCTGTCACTTAGGTATTAAGCCCCACATGCATTAGCTATTTATCCTGATGCTGTCCCCTCCCTGTGTCCATGTGTTCTCTTTGTTCAGCTCCCATTTACAAGTGAGAACGTGCAGTGTTTGGTTTTCTGTTCCTGTGTTAGTTTGCTGAGGATAATGGCTTCCAGCTCCATCCATGTCCCTGCAAAGGACGTGATCTCATTGCTTTTTATGGCTGCATAGAACTTCACAATGCAACGACAAGTCTCAATAGTAAGTAGACCAAGCAGAGTAAAGAATTTCAGAGCTTGAAGACTATCTTGCTGAAATAAGACAGGCAGAAAAGATTATAGGAAAAAGAATGAAAATAAATGAACAACACCTCCTAGAATTATGGGATTATGCAGAAAGACCAAACCTGTGTCTGATTGGTGTACCTGAAAGAGACGGGGACAATGGAATCAAGTTGGAAAACGTACTTCAGGATATCATCCAGGAGAACTTACCCAACATAACAAGAGAGGCCAACCTTCAAATTCAGGAACTTCAGAGAACCCCAGTAAGATACTCCATGAGAAGATCAACCCCAAGACACATAATCGTCAGATTCTCCAAGGTAGACATTAAGGGAAAAACATGTTAAGGGCAGCCAGAGAGAAAGGCCAGGTCACCTACAAAGGGAAGCCCATCAGACTAACAGTAGACCTCTCAGCAGAAACCCTACAAGCCAGAAGAGATTGGAGGCTAATATTCAACATTCTTAAAGAAAAGAATTTCCAACCTAGAATTTCTTATCTGGCAACTAAGCTTCATAAGTGAAGGAGAAATAAAATCCTTTTCAGACAAACAAATAGATATATTAGGCTTGTTATTTTGTTTAGGTAAACTTTCATGATGTTAGTAATGTAGTTAAATGTCTAGAAATATTTCTACATTTCCTATCTCTCCTATTTCATACCTTTCTTCACCCACACTAACATACATATGAGACATGTTATCTTTCTTATATCAATTAATGATTATCTTTCACAAATGGACTACAGATATCATCAATTAACATGGTCATTGATTTTCCTTGTTGAGAACATTAGTTCCAATTGATTCTTTAGCCAGGCACAGAAATAAATGTTTATCTTTCTGCCATTTATATCTATCTGCCAGCCTGCCTATCTAGTCATATCTATGTATCTAGCTAGCTACATATGAAAATATTTGAAGGATTATTTCTTACACCTTAAATATGTATTAAATACAACAAAATATATTTTGAATTGTGTACTTATATACAATTGCATAATTGCATAATATGAATTGTATATGTCAAATTACTTAGAATATAATAACAGTAGTACTTTGCTGGAGAAAGAGCAGTGACTTATTATGACTGTATCTGATGGAGACTGCCAGATGCTCATCCAATATACATTTCTACTTTCTTAGTAATAGAACCTTGATTTTATTTAGGGCAACATGAGACACAGTTTTAAAACTATATCTTACCTTGTAGATGGAGCTGGACATTTAATGTAGTTTAAGTGAGTTGAGATCCAAATAGGATAATTAATTTGCTATCGGCAGGAACTTGCAGGAAAGCCCCCTAAAAGGGGATTCAACTCACCTGATACTTTCTCTTTGCCCTTCAGTCTTTACCCTTCACCCTTTACCTTTCCTTTTCCAGATGTGCAAAGCTACAGAAACCATTTTGCAACCACTAGGAGAAGGTTGAATTGTGGTGACCTTTACCCTGACATCTTTGAGCTGCTGATGTAGCAGACTACTTCTGAACTTTTTGTTACATAAGGGAAAAAAAATAAGCACCTATACTATTTAAACCAGCAGTACCCAACCTTTTTGGCACTAGGTACCAGTTTTGTGGAAGACAGCTTTTCCACGGACCAGAAGGATGGTTTCCGGATGAAACTGTTCCACCTCAGATCATCAGGCATTAGATTTTCATAAGGAGAGCATAACCGAGATCCCTCGCATGTGCAGTTCACAATAGGGTTCGGGCTCCTGTGAGCATCTAATGCCACCACTGATCTGACAGGAGGCGGAGCTTAGGCAGTAGTGCTCTCTCACCCCACCATTCACCTCCTGCTGTATGCAGGGTTCCTCACAGGCCAAGGACCAGTACCAATCCATGGCCCCAGGGGTTGGGGACCCGTGGTTAAAGCTATGGATATGTGGGCTTTCTCTTACATATACCAAAAAGTAATTCTTGAGGCACCGTATCAGGAAAATCTAATACACTTAAAGCCGGGTGTGCTGGCTCACACCTGTCTGTAATCCCAGCTACTCAGACGACTTGAGGCAGGAGAATCACTTTAACTGGGAGGCAGAGCAGTGAGTTGAGATCATGCCACTGCACTCTAACTGTATCGCTTGGCCACAGAGTGAGACACTGTCTCAAAAAAAAAAACCAAAAAAATGAAAAAACTAACACACTTTATTCTCTTTGAACACTAAACAGCCACAAAAATGCACTCAAACCCTTTTCTGTACCTTTTTTGGCATAGATTTTTTGGCATATGTGTTACATAATAAAGGAGTTTCCTTTATTTATTTCTTTTACTTGAAGTTGAATAGAATATGGAATGATGCATGATGAAGCAGAATGTTGTGTATCTATGGTAACTGAGAACGCTGTGTTTTTCTACAAACTGTTTTATAAGACGATTTTTGAATTTTTGTTAAATTGTGAAAGAGAATGGAATGGGGTCTAGCATTTTCGGTCAGTATCATCTAAAATAACGTGTATTTTATTTTATAATATCAGTTGTTATTTACTTTGAATTTTAAAAAATGTTTTGGTGCAAAAGCCTTTTAATGTGTTTTAAATTTTTTAGATAGAAGATAATCTATTTTTACCAACTTTGAGTACATAAAATTCTTGTATTTTAAGTATTTAATTGTTTAACATTTTAAATATTTTAACATTTATTATTTATTTTTAATATTTCAACTTGCCCGAAGTAAAAGAAACAAAAGCCAATTTTATATGTAGATTTGTCTTAAAAATACTAAGTATATCAGGCCTACCATCCTTGATTTACCTTATTTTTAGTTCCTGTATTACTTTTGCTTACCATTTCATTCATCCTTAAGAGATTTTGTGACCCCAAATAATTTTAATTTTAATTTTTTATATTTTTAATTGACAAATCATAATTGTATATATTTATGAGATACAATGTGGTATTTTGACATACATATCAAAATACACACACACACACACACACACACACGCATGCACAATGTAGATGCTTAAAACAAGCTAATTAACATAGCCATAACCTCACTTACTTGTTTTTTGTGGTGAACATTTGAAATATACTCTCTTACCAATTTTGAAATATACATTATTAACTATAGTCACTATGCTCTGCAGTTGATCACTAGAAAGTATTCTTCTTGTTTAAATGAAACTTTGTATCGTTTGAACAATATCTCCCCAATTCTCTTTTCCCACTCTTGCCCAGCCTCTCCTAACTATCATTGTACTCTGTACTTCTGAGTTTGACTTTTTTAGATTCTACCTGTAAGTGAAAGCATGCTATTTTGTCTTTCTGTGCCTGGCTTATTTAGCTTAATACAACTTAATACAATGTCCTCCAGGTTTATCCATGTTGTCACAAATGACAGAATTTCCTTATTTTTCAAGGCTGAATGGTATTCCAAGGTATATGCATAACACATTTTCTTTATCCCTTTATCCTTCAGTGGATACATAGGTTGATTCCATATCTTGTCTATTGTGAATAATGCTGTAATAAACTTGGGAGTGTATATATCTCTTTGAAATTCTGATTTCAATTCCTTTGATTCATGCTGAGTAGTGGGATTGCTGGATCAAAAAATGGTAGTTCTATTTTTAGTTTTTTGAGGAAATTCCATACGTTTTCTATAGTGGTTATACTAATTTACATCTCCACCAGCAGTGTACAAGGGTTCCCTTTTCTCCACATCCTCAGCAGCACTTGTTAACTTTCATCTTTTTGATAAAAACCATTCTAACAGTTGTGAAGTGATATCTCATTGTAGTTTGAACTGGCATTTCCCTAATTAGTGATGTTGAGCATTTTTTTCCATCAACTTGTCGACCATTTTTATGTCTTATTTTGAGAAATATCTGGTTAGGTCCTTTGCCTGTTTTTTAATCAATTTATTTTTCTTGCTATTGAGTTATTTGTGTTCTTTATATATTTTGGATATCGATCCCTTATCACATGTATGGTTTGCAGATATTCTCTTTCATTCTGTAGATTGTTTCTTTACTTTGTTGATTGTTTAGTTTGCTGTGCAGAAACATTTTAGTTTGATGTAATCCCGTTTGTCTGTGTTTCTCTTGGTTGCCTGTGCTTTTATTGTCATATCCAAGAAATCTTTGCTAAGACTGATGTCAGGAAGCTTTCCCCCTGTATTTTCTAGTAGTTTTATAGCTTCAACTTTTATATTTAAGTCTTTTATCCATTTTGAGTATATTATTTTTTATGGTATATGATAAAAACCCAATTTCATTTTTTTCTGTATATGAATAGCCACTTTTCTCAATACCATTTAATGAAGAGACCATCCTTTCTCCTATTGTGTAATTTTGGCACCTTTATTGAAATCAATTGTCTGTAAATGGATGAGTTTATTTCTGAACTCTATCCTGTTCCTCTGGCTAATGTATCAGCTCTTGTGCCAATATCATGCTGTTTTGATTAATACAGTTTTTTAGTATATTTTGATGTCAGGTAGTGTGATGCCTCCAGCTTTGTTGTTGTTGTTATTTATTGCTCAAGATTGCTTTGGCTATTTGGAGTCTTCTGTGGTTCCATACAAATTTTCGGATTGGTTTTTCCATTTCTGTGAGAAATGACATTGGCATTTTGATAGGAATTGCTTGAATCTGTAGATTGTTTTGGGTAGTATGGGCATTTTAACACTATTAATTCTTCCAATCCGAGAACACAGGATATCTTTCTATTCATGTTTTCTTTAATTTCTTTCATCAGTGTTTTATAGCTTTCAGTGTATGCATCTTTTGCCTCCTTGGATAAATGAATACTAATTATTTTATTTTTGTTGCTATTATAAATGAGATTCTTAAAAAATTCTTTTTTGGGCTGGGTGTGGTAGCTCACACTTGTAATCAGGTGAATCACCTGAGGTCAGGAGTTCGAGACCAGCCTGACTAACATGGTGAAACTCCATCTCTACAAAAAATACAAAAATTAGCTGGGCTTCGTGGCGAGCACCTATAATCCCAGCTACTCAGGAGGCTGAGGCAGGAGAAATGCTTGAACCTGGGAAGCGGAGGTTGCAGTGAGCCGAGATCTTGCCATTGCACTCCAGCCTGGGCAACAGAGTGAGACTCCATCTCAAAAAACAAAAAACAAAAAAAACCCACACAACTCTTTTTGAATAGTTTGTTACTACTGTATAGAGACAGATGATTTTTGAATGTTGATTTTATTCAACTCTACTGAATTCATCTATCAATTCAGTTTTTTTTGTGTGTAGAATCCTTAGGGTTTTCTGTATATAGGTTATGTCGTCAGCTTACAGAGACAATTCTACTTCTTCCTTTCCTACTAGGATGCCTTTTTTTCCCATTATCTTGCCAAATTACTCTGGCTAGGACTTCCAGTACTATGTTGAAAATAAGTGTTGAGAGTGGACATCCTTGTCTAATTTCAAATCTTAGAAGAAAAGCTTTCAGCTTTTCACCATTGAGTAGGATTTTACCTGTGGGCTTGTCATACATGGTGTTTATTATGTTATGGTACATTTTTTTTCTATACTTAATTTGTTAAGAGTTTTTATTATGAAATGATGTTGAATTTTGGCAAATGATTTTTCTGCATCTATTGAGATAATCATATGGTTTTTGTTCTTCATTTTATTAATGTGTTGTATCACATTTATTGATTTGCATGTGTTGAAACACCCTTGCATCCCAGGAATAAATTCCTCTCGATCATGGTTAGTGGATCATTTTAATGTGTCATTGAATCAGGGTTTTTTTTTTTTGCTAGTATTTTATTGAGGATTTTTGCATTTATGTTCATTAGGGATATTGGCCTTTAATGTTCTTTCCTTGTGTCCTTGTGTTTTTTGTTATCAAGGTAACACTGGCCTTATGATATGAGTTTGAAAGTGTTCCCTCTACTTCAGTTTTTTGGGGAGAGTTTGAGCAGAATTGGTATTAGTTCTTCTTATGTTTGGTATAATTCAGCAGTGAAGCCATCATGTCCAGAGCTTCTCTTTGTGGAGAAGTGTCTTGTTAATGATTCAGTCTCCTTAGTCATTGCTGGTCTGTTCAGATTTTCTATTTCTTCATGACTCAGTCGTGGTAGGTTCTATATGTGTAGGAATTCATCCATTTCCTCAGCTATACAATTTGTTGGTATATAGTGGTTCATAATTCTCCCTTGTTTTTGTGTTTCTATATTATCGGTTTTAAAGTCTGCCCTTTCATTTATGATATTATTTATTTGAGTCTTCTCTTTTTTTCTTAGTCTAGCTAATGTTTTATAAATTTTATCTTTTTGAAAAACCAACTCATAGTTTCATTGATTTTTTAAATTGTTTTTCTAGTCTCTCTTTCATTTTTTTCTGCTCTGATCTTTATGACTTCCTTCCTTCTCCTAACTTTAGGCTTAGTTCATTTTTTCTTTTTTTAGTTCTGAAGTATAACATTAGGTTGTTGATTTGAGGTTTGCCTTTGTTTTTATTTTTTAAAAAAAATTGATACAGGTGTTTTTTTGGCCATTAATTTCCCTCGTAGAACTTCTTTTGCTGTATCCCGTAAGTTTTGGTATCCTGTGTCCCGTTTTTGTTTGTCTCAAGTTTATCTTTTGATTTTTTTTGACTTATTGGTTGTTCAGGAGTATTTTGTTTATTTTCACATATTTGTGAATTTTCCAAGGCTTCTCTTTTTTTTTTTTTGAGATGGAGTCTCGCTCTGTTGCCCAGGCTGGAGTGCAGTGGTGCGATCTGGGCTCACTGCAAGCTCCGCCTCCTGGGTTCAGGCCATTCTCCTGCTTCAGTCTCCTAAGTGACTGGGACTACAGGTGCCCACCACCACACCTGGATAATTTTTTGTATTTTTAGTAGAGACGGGGTTTCACCATGTTAGCCAGGATGGTCTCGATCTCCCGACCTCGTGATCTGCCCGTCTCGATCTCCCGACCTCGTGATCTGCCCGCCTCAGCCTCCCAAAGTGCTGGGATTACAGGCATGAGCCACCGCGTCTGGCCCTTGTTATTGATTTTTAATTTCATATCATTGTGATTGAAAAAACACTTTATATTATTTAAATCTTCTTAAATTTGTTAAGACTTGTTTTGTAGCCTAACATATTATCTGTTCTGCAGAATGTTTAATGTGTACTTGAGATGTAAGTGTATTTTGTTGCTGTTGGATGGAATGCTGAGCATATGTCTTTTAGGTACCTTTGCTCTAAAGTGTAGTTTAACTCTGTTTCCTTATTGATGTTCTATGTGGATGATCTGTCTACTGCTGAGAGTGTAGTATTGAAGTTCTCTCCTGTTACTGTATTACAGTCTCTCTCTTCCTTCATATCTATGAATATTTGCTTTATGTATTTAGGTGCCATTATATTGGGTGTATATATATTTAGAATTGTTATATCCTCTTGATGAGTAGAGCGCTTTATCAGTATATTATGACCTTCTGTTTCTCATTTTACAGTTTTGACTTAAATTCTATGATATGGTTTGGCTCTATGTCCCCACCCAAATATCACCTCAAATTGTAATCCCCATAATCCCCACAAATGAAGGGTGGGACCAGGTGGAGGTAACTGGATCATAGGGGTGGTTTCCCCTATGCAGTTCTCTTGATAGTGGGTGAATCTCATGAGATCTGATGGTTTATAAGCATCTGGCATTTCCTTTGCTTACACTCACTCTGTCCTGTTGCCCTGTGAAGGAGGTGCCTTGCTTCCCCTTTGCCGTCTACCATGATTGTAAATTTCCTGAGGCCTCTCAAACCATGCTGAACTGTGAGTCAATTAAATGTCTTTCCTTTATTAACTGCCCAGTCTCAGGTATTTCTTGATAGCAGTGTGAGAACGGACTAATATACTCTATTTTATCCAATTTAAATATATCTACCCTTGCTCTCTTTTCATTTCTATTTGCACAAAATATCTTTTCTATTCCTTCACTTTTAGTCTATTTGTGTCCATAAACATGACATGAGTCTCTTGTAGGAAACATATAGTTGAGTTTTGTTTTTTTTACCCAGTTACTTTAAGTCTTTTGATTGGAGAATTTAGTTCATTTATATTCAAAGTCATTATTGATAGGTAAGAACTCAGTACTTTCATTTTGTAATTTATTTTCTGGTTGTTTTGTTGATTCTTTTTTTTTTTCTTCCTCACTTGCTATCTTTCTTTGCAGTTTGATAATTTTCTATAGGGATATGCTTTGAATCCTTTCTTTTTATGTTTTGTGTAACTACTATAGATTTTTAGTTTGTGGTTACCATGAGACTACATAAAACATCTTCTACTTACAACATGCTACTTCAAGATGATAAATAACTTTACTGCATATAAAAACTGTACACTTTTATTCTCCCTTAATTTTATGTTTTTGAGTTCACAATTTACAGCTTTTTATAATTTGTATCCTTTAACAATTATTTTTTTGAGACAGAGTCTTGGTCTGTCACCCAGGCCATAGTGCAGTGGTGTAATCTCAGCTCACCGCAACCTCCGCTTCCCAGGTTCAAGCAGTTCTCATGCCTCAGCCTCCCGAGTAACTGGGACTACAGGCACGTGCAACTGTGCCCAGATAATTTTTGTATTTTTAGTAGAGACAGTGTCTTACTATGTTTTCCAGGGTGGTCTTGAACTCCTGAGCTCAAGTGATCTGGCCACCTCAGCATCCCAAAGTGCTGGGATTACAGACATGAGCCACCACACCTGGCCTCCCTTAACAATTTATTGTAGTTACAGTTGCTTTTTAAAGTTTTGTTTTTTAACCATCATACTAGAGATAAAATTGCTTTACACACAGTATTTATAGCACTAAAGTATTCTGAATATAACTATGTATTATTTATACCATTGAGTTTTTTACTTTCATATGTTTTTGTTATTAACATATGAAAGTAACTGTTTCTTAGCTTAAATAACTCCTTTTTGTAATTCCTGTAAGACGAGGCTCATGGTGATGACCTCCCTTATTTTGGGGGAAAGATGGAGGTGAGGGAAGATTTTACTTCTCTCTTATTTCTGAAGGATAACTTTGACAGGTAAAGTATTCTTGATTGGGAGCTTTTTTCCTTCAGTACTTTGAATATGTATCTTCCCACTGTCTCCTGGCATGCAGGGTTTCTGCTGAGAAATCTACTGATAGCCATGTTGTAACTCGCTTGTATGTGATACGTATCTTTCCTCTTTTGGTTTTCAGAATTCTTTGTTTTTGATTTTGATAATTGATTATGATGTGTCTTGGTGAACTCTCTTTGGGTTGAATTCGATTGTAACCTCTGAATTTTCTGTATCTTGATATTGGCATCTTTCTCCAGATTTGGGAAGCTTTCAGGCATTATTTTCTTAAATATGCTTTTTTGGGGGGCATTTTCTCTCTCTTCTCCTTTGGATCTCCTATTATATAAAAGTTAGGTCTCTTGATGGTGTCCCATAATTTTCATAAGCCTTCTTTATTCTTTTTACTTTTTGATCCTGTGACTCGATAATTTTAAATGTCCTGTCTTTGAACTCACTCATTGTTTCTTCTATTTGTTTGAGCCTGATGTTCAAGCTTTTAATAAAATTTTTCAGTTTAGTTATTGTATTCTTTATCTCTAGGATTTCTGTTTTTAAAAGTAGTGTCCGTTCCTTTGTCAAACTAATTCTTTTGTCTGTATATTGTTTTTCAAGTTTTACTTTTCTATCCATATTTTCTTATAATTCTGTTGATATGGTTTAGATCTGTGTCCCAAACCAAGTTTCATTTCAAATTGTAATTCCCAGTGGAGTTGGGGCCTGGTGGGAGGTGATTGAATCATGGGGGTGGGTTCTCATGAATGATTTAGCATCATCCCCTTGGTGCTGTTCTTGTGATAGTGAGGGTGTTCTCACTATCACTATCTAGTGGTTGTTAAAAGTGTGTAGCACCTTCGCCCTCACTCTCTCTCTCTTGCTCCTGCTCTAGCCATGTGATCCACCTGTTCCCCCTTTGCCTTCTGCCATGATTATAAGTTTCCTGAGGCCTCTCTAGAAACTGAGCAGATGGTAGCATCATGCTTCCTGTACAGCCTATTGAACTGTGAACCAATTAAACCTCCTTTTCTTTATAAATTATCCACTCTCAGGGCTTTATAGCAATGCAAGAACAAACTAATACATCCGTGATCTTCTTAGAAGGATTATTCTGAATTGTCAGTCATTTTGTAGACCTTCATATTTTTAGGGATCATTGTTGGAGGTTTCTCTCTTAGTTTCTTTTTGTGGTGTTTATTTCCTTGATTTTTTTGTAATTGTTGTGTCCTTACCTTGGTGTCTGTGCGTTTGATGAATTGGCTTCCTCTTTTGGCCTTTGCAGATGTCCTTTGGTGGGGATAGACACTTTCAATATTTAGTCTAGCCTAAGATTCTGGATGGACCAGCTGATAGTGACCATGAGCAAGCAGATTTTGCTATTGGGTTCTTTAATTACAATGGGCTGCTGCCTGTTCTATGAAGTCAGGTGTTGCTTCTGGTTGTGCTTCATAGTCCAGTGAGACCATTGGCTAGGCTGCACAATCAAGCACAGCTGCTGGCTGGGCTCTGTGATAATCTCTGATTAGGCAGGGTTGCAGTCTGGGTTCCCTGGCATGGTGGTACTCATGTTTGAAATCTGTAGTTGGATGGGGCTGAAGGTTGGACTCCAATGCTGGCAAGGTCTCTGGGGTTGCTGCTCAGCCAGCCACTCAGATGGGCAAAGCCAGGTGCTGTGCCCACAGTTATGTGTAGTTTTGGGCTTGCCTCGCTCCAATGCTGGACAGGGGAAATCACTGCTATGATTGGATTGGACTACATGCTCTGCTCTGCAGATAATGCAGGGATCTGGGCTTGCCTCTCAGCCTGGGGAAGTATGCCAAGCTCCGAGGCTGGGTGGCAGATCTGGCTAGGGACTTGAGCTTGGCAGATCTCTCAACCATGCTTCCTGCTCAGTGATGCTATTTGTTGGTCTCTCTGATTGGGTGCCTCCACTGGCCGGAATGCAGAGGTTGCTGTGAGCTCCATTTTCTCTTCTTTGTTTCTAGCTGATCTCAGATGTTCTAGTCCTGCTAATACTCCCAATGTTCCTTTTAAGGCAAGGCAGAAGTGGGCCTCCTGCCAGGCATCTTGGAATCCTGGGAAAGCTGGATATTCACCTCCAGATCTCTTTCTCACTGTTGTGGGAGGGGACGATACAGTCAATGTGAAACCATTTCTATTATTTTTGTAATGTGACTTTTGTCAGTTCTGTGATCCAAGAGCATGTCTCAGACTCACTCCCAATTTCTGGAATATTCACAAAGGTTTTCTTGTCTGTTAATGGTTGCCAGTTGGATTTCTATGAGATAGACTGGAGCTGGGGAACTTTTATTCCACCATCTTGCTGATGTCCCTCCTCCTCATCCTTAAGAATTTAATACATCTTTACTTTGCATACCATGACAGCTATTTAGTAAATATGCAAAAGAAAGACTTGTCATAGTTCTTATATTTGTGGGTTCATTATCTGGATTACTAAACAAAGCTTACACATTTGAAACATTTCCATTTTATAGAGAAATGCACAATGTGCTAGGAGAATAAAGATGTTAAGTCCTAGAGCATATAGAGAAGGAAGGCATTTATTCAGTTAGTGGGATTAAAGAACACCTTGGAGAGGAAGAGAAACTTGAGTCAACTTTGAAAAGACTGACTGGATGAAAAAAAAAAAATGAAAGGACCTACGGATAGTATGATGGACAAAAGGCCCTAGAATCCAGAACAGCCATGGCTTGCTTGGAAAATGTCAAGGGTATTGGAGTCTGGATTGCTGAGGACAGATTAAGGAGCCTCCCACTTGAGGTTCAATATGAAAAGCATTGAAGGAGAGAGAGCCTTGAAACTAAAGTCTTGAGTTAGAAACAAAAAACCAAAGTGTGCTTGACTGTGCTTCCTTTAATCATTCCTTAAATTTATTCTTGACCACAATACTAATTACCTATGAATCAGTAATCCTAGAACTCTAATTGAATTTTACGCTGGTGACTTAATGTTTTCAGGATTGCAGTCCTTGGAATTTACAAAGAAATAGTTGGGTGCTAAATATCATGCCATAATCTAGAGGGTATTCAAACTTCAGTGTAAGAACCATAAGCTGGAATGTGCTATTAGACACAGTAGTGGGTGGTAATACGCATTTTGTTCTCATGCAGTGAAACTGGTTGCCTTTCACTGAACATCTTTGTTCCTAGAACCTTAAAGTCTAATCATGTCTGAATAAATGCATTGAAATGTTTTTTTCAAATATATTGTGGAAAACTGTGAAAGAAGCATTTTTCATAGTTCATTTCCTCCAATATTCATGTCTTAACTAATCTTAGTGCTTACCAAAAGGTAACCTGAAAGAAGGCATTGTGTACAAGTTGAACAAAGTAGAAGTAGTTCCACATACCAGTGAAGCAGAATAATAAGTAATATAAAGTAGCCAGTGGTAGAATGGTTGCTGCGTTAACTGGTAATTGCCTCAGACAAAAAATATTGTCTTAAGTTATACCCAAATGTGCAGGGGTTTAAAGACAAATAAAATACTGCATTGCTTTGAATAAAAGACATCGTTTTCATGTTGTTGACATGGAGAGCTTTTTCATGACTCTAAGAACATCTCTTTCTCATTGCATGTAAACAAGCATCTGATCATAACATGGACAAAGTGATAGAAAAAGTTAGATCCAACATGCTTTTATTTACTTTGTGTGTGTTTTAAAGAATTTGGAACTAAATGTTGAAAATTGTAAATTCAGCAAGTCTTGAACCAAGTTGGATGCACTGTGCAATCTTTGTTTTCATTTGATTAGTATTTATATGTGCCAGGCACTGTGATAAATGGTTGATACTATTTCACTGATGACAGTGGACATGGGGTGATGTTACACTGGGGGAGAGAGACATTACAAACAGCCCTAATGAAGATGTAGATTATATAGTGAATCTGAAGGTAATATATCCTGTGGAACAAAAGGGTAGCAAAGCAGGGAAAGGGGAACTAGGTGGACTTAGGGGCTGCGGAATTGCAATGTTCAATTTAAAATTGAGTGGTCTGGGAGGTCTCGATACAAAGGTGATGCTAAACAAAGCCTCAATACTTTGAGAAAGTGCTGTATGACTATCAGGCAGAACCTCCTGCCCCCAAGGTGAGAGCACTTCTGACACATTATAGGCCTGGGCAGCAGGTAGGTGGACTGTGGTGGTGGTGGTGGGATAGAGCAGTAAAGATGAGCTGTGAGAGGTCACTGGGATTGGATTAAGTGAGGCCTCTTGGGTGTGGTGGAATCTTTGACTTTTCCTTTTTCCATTTTCTTTTTTAATAACAGCTTTGTTGAGATAAAATTCACATACCAACAATTCACTCGTATGTGTACAATTCAGTGGTTTTTAAAATTGTATTCAGGATGTTATGTAACCATCATCACAGTCAATTTTAGAAAATGTTCATCTTCCCCAAAAGAAACACCGTATCCTTTAGCAGTTACCCTCTCAGATCGCCATCTCACCCTAGGCAACCACTAATCTGTTTTCTGTTTCTATGCATTTGCCTATTCTGGAAATTTAATATAAATGGAAGCCTACAGTATGTGGTCTGTTGTGACACTTAGCTTAATGCTGTCAAGGCTCATCCATATTAAAACATGTGTTAGGTTTTTTTTTTCTATTTTTAATTAATTTTTGTTTTGAGACAGGATCTTATTCTTTTTCCCAGGCTGGAATGCAGTGGGGCAGTCATGGCTCACTGCAGCTACAACCTCTGGGGCTTAAGCAATCCTGCTGCCTTAGCCTCTCGAATAGCTGAGGCTATAGGCACGTGCCACCACGCTCGGCTGATTTTCTTCTTTTTTGCAGAGACACAGTCTCACTATGTTGCCTACCCTGGTCTCGGACTCCTGGGCTCAAGCGATCCTCCTGCGTCAGCCTCCCAAAGTACATGTATTAATCCTTCTTTCCTTTTTATGTTTGAATAATATTCTTTTTTATTTTATTTTATTATTATTATACTTTAAGTTCTAGGGTACATGTGCATAATGGGCAGGTTTGTTACATATGTATACTTGTGCCATGTTGGCGTGCTGCACCCATCAACTCATCAGCACCCATCAACTCGTCATTTACATCAGGTATAACTCCCAGTGCAATCCCTCCCCGCTCCCCCCTCCCCATGATAGGCCCCGGTGTATGATGTTTCCCTTCCTGAGTCCAAGTGATCTCATTGTTCAGTTCCCCACTATGAGTGAGAACATGCAGTGTTTGGTTTTCTGTTCTTGCGATAGTTTGCTGAGAATGATGGTTTCCAGCTGCATCCATGTCCCTACAAAGGACACAAACTCATCCTTTTTTATGGCTGCATAGTATTCCATGGTGTATATGTGCCACATTTTCTTAATCCAGTCTGTCACTGATGGACATTTGGGTTGATTCCAAGTCTTTGCTATTGTGAATAGTGCCGCAATAAACATACGTGTGCATGTGTCTTTATAGCAGCATGATTTATAATCCTTTGGGTATATACCCAGTAATGGGATGGCTGGGTCATATGGTACTTCTAGTTCTAGATCCTTGAGGAATCGCCACACTGTTTTCCATAATGGTTGAACTAGTTTACAATCCCACCAACAGTGTAAAAGTGTTCCTATTTCTCTACATCCTCTCCAGCACCTGTTGTTTCCTGACTTTTTAATGATTGCCATTCTAACTGGTGTGAGATGGTATCTCATTGTGGTTTTGATTTGCATTTCTCTGATGGCCAATGATGATGAGCATTTTATCATGTGTCTGTTGGCTGTATGAATGTCTTCTTTTGAGAACTGTCTGTTCATATCCTTTGCCCACTTTTTGATGGGGTTGTTTGTTTTTTTCTTGTAAATTTGTTTGAGTTCTTTGTAGGTTCTGGATATTAGCCCTTTGTCAGATGAGTAGATTGCAAAAATGTTCTCCCATTCTGTAGGTTGCCTGTTCACTCTGATGGTAGTTTCTTTTGCTGTGCAGAAGCTCTTTAGTTTAATTAGATCCCATTTGACAATTTTGGCTTTTGTTGCCATTGCTTTTGGTGTTTTAGTCATGAAGTCCTTGCCCATGCCTATGTCCTGAATGGTATTACCTAGGTTTTCTTCTAGGGTTTTTATGGTATTAGGTCTAACATTTAAGTCTCTAATCCATCTTGAATTAATCGTGAAAATGGCCATACTGCCCAAGGTAATTTATAGATTCAATGCCATCCCCATCAAGCTACCAATGAGTTTCTTCACAGAATTGGAAAAAACTGCTTTAAAGTTCATATGGAACCAAAAAAGAGCCTGCATTGCCAAGACAATCCTAAGTCAAAAGAATAAAGCTGGAGGCATCACGCTACCTGAATTCAAACTATACTACAAGGCTACAGTCACCAAAACAGCATGGTACTGGTACCAAAACAGAGATATAGACCAATGGAACAGAACAGAGTCCTCAGAAATAATACCACACATCTACAGCCATCTAATCTTTGACAAACCTGAGAAAAACAAGAAATGGGGAAAGGATTCCCTATTTAATAAATGGTGCTGGGAAAATTGGCTAGCCATAAGTAGAAAGCTGAAACTGGATCCTTTCCTTACTCCTTATACGAAAATTAATTCAAGATGGATTAGAGACTTAAATGTTAGATCTAATACAATAATATTCTATTCTAAGAATAGACCACATTTTGTTTATTCATTTATCAACTGATGGATATTTGGGTGGTTTTCTCTTTTTGGATGTTATGAATAAGGCTACTATAAACATTTGTAGACAAAGTTTTGTGTGGATTTATGTTCTCATTTCTTACCTTGGAGTGAAACTACTGGGACACATGCTAACTCTATTTAACATTTCGAGGAATTGTCAGACAGACTGTCTTCCAGCATGTCTATACCATTTTATATTCCCAGCAGCAGTGTTGAAGGTTCTGACTTCCTACATCTTCACCAATACTTGTTACTATTTGTCTTTTTTTATTATTGCTATTCTTTGGGGCATGAAGTGATATGTCATTCTTGTTTTAATTTGTAGTTGCTTAAAGACAGTGATGTTGAGCATCTTTTCATATGCTTTTTGGCCTTTTGTATATCTTTTTGGAGAAATGTCTATTCAGGCTCTTTGCCTATTTTAAAATTGAGTTTAATTATTCATTTATTATTGGGCTATAAGAGTTATTTATATATTCAAGATATAAGTCGCCTATCAGAGATATGATTTGGAAATATTTTATCTCATTTAGCACATACCAAGGGCTTAATTAAATTTTGTCAAATAAATATTAGAACATCCTAAATTATATTTTCACTACATTATTGTTGTAATTTTAGAATTTAGCCAATTATATACCAATTTTAATTTCCCTCCTTAAATAATTAAAATGTATTAAGATAAATTGATAAATGTCTCATTATTTTAATACCTTTAAATTCATCGTTATTATTGGTGAGGTGTTTAAAATCTGTCATTTAAACAAATGGACAAATTACAAAAACATGGAACACATTTTTTGTTTAAAAAATTAATATTTGATTTTTAAATTTTATAGATGGAAAAAGTGGAGGCAGATCTAACTAGATCCAAATCTCTTCGTGAGAAACAATCAAAGGAGTTTTTATGGCAACTGGAGGACATCAGACAGCGGTATGAACAACAGGTTGGTCTTTCATTTTGATGCTGCCATTAAATTTTTAAAATACATATATACTTTCTCTTTTAAAAATTGCTATCACAAAATATCTGCATAATGAAAATATTACTAAGAGCTGTTATTACCAACATATTTAAAATAATGTTTGTTTCAATAAAATCTGTAACAGAATTTTAACACTCCACTGAAGTTTATTCTGACAGTTTGTTTTATCTGAATGTTTGATTGAAACATCGATTGTAATTGATGAGACTGGGTAATTTCTAAGAAAAGAGCTTTGATTGGCTCACAGTTGTGCAGGTTGTACAGAAAGCATAGTGGCCTCTGTTTCTGGAGAGGCCTCAGGAAGCTCCCAATCAAGGCAGAAGGAAGCGGAAGCAGGCACCTTACATGGCAAAAGCAGGAGCCAGCGAGTGAACCAGCGAGACAGAGAGAGAGAAGCGAGGAGGTGCCGTACACTTTTAAATGACCAGATCACTCGTGAACTCAGAGTGAGAGCTCACTTATCACCAAGGGGATGGCCCAAACCATTCATGAGGGATCCGCTCCCATGATTCAAACATCTCCCACCCCATGATCCACCACCTCCAACACTGGGGATTACATTTCAACATGAGATTTGGGTGGGAACAAGTATCCTCACAATGTCAGTAATTCTTCTGTCCTGTCACAGCACTAGTTAAACCTCCATTAATTTGAGAAATAGGGCTGAGTACTTACTATGTGCCAGGTGCTGTCCATGGTATGAGGGAGAACAGCAACAGAGAGCATGCCTCCTCTCTCATGGAGTTTGCTTTTTGGTGACTAATCAGTCTACAAATTAAAAAGTGAAATAATTTTGAAGAGTGAGTTTTATTATTATTATTATTATTATTATTTTTGAGATGGAGTCTCACTCTCTCACCCAGGCTGGAGTGCAGTGGCGCCATCTTGGCTCACTGCAACTGCCACCTCCTGGGTTCAAGTGATTCTCCTGCCTCAGCCTCCCAAGTAGCTGGGATTACAGGCACACGCCACCATGCCCAGCTAATTTTTGTAATTTTAGTAGAGATGGGGTTTCATCATGTTGGCCAGGCTGGTCTTGAACTCCTGATTTCAGGTGATCTGCCCACCTCAGCCTCCCAAAATGCTGGGATTACAGGTGTGAGCCACCACACCCGGCCTGAAGAGTGACTTATGCAGAAGAAAAAATGGTACCTGTATAGCCTTTGCCAGGTGGAGGGTGGGAAGGGGATTACCAGCCTTGAATAACTGATCAGGGAAACCCTGATATTTATGCTGAGTTCTAAAAACTAGGAAGGAGCCAGCCATGAGCTCTGGAGAAATAGTATTCCAGTCTGAGGGAACAGCACGTTCAAAGATCCTGAGAAGAGAGCAAGCTGGAAGTGTTCAAGGAAGATAACTGATGATGAAGACCAGATTAGCCAGAGTATGGGGAGAAAAGTTCCTGCTGTGGGAGATGAAGGGGAAGAGGGAGGTTAGGACCAGGATGTGTAAGGAGTTGAGATTTTGTCCTCAGTGGTCTGCCTCTTACTTAGTAATACAAAGTTTTATTTTCTTCTTTTAAAAATATATTTCTGCTTATTCCCAAAATACTTAAAATTACTATTAATTTTTAGCTTGGTTTTCCTTTGGTAAACATGATCCTAAACCTCAGTGGCTTAGAACAAAAAAGGCTTATTTCATACTTATGTCATGTGTCCTTTGAGGACTGACTGCAGCTCTGACCCATGTCATGGCATCTTGAGTCCAGTTTTTAGAATGAACTATCTGGAACATTGCTATGGGAAATGGAAAAGGAAATATTTTGAGCATCTGCTGGCTTCTAACATTGACCCAGAAGTAAGTTTACTCACATTTTATTGGCCAAAGCAAACATGGCCTCCCTGGTGTAATCCTCCGCCTGGAAGGAGCATCACAGAGAAGACCATCAAATGGGGTTAGCATAAAACAGTTTACCATGCTGACTACAATTGCAAACTTAGAAAATGTAAAAACATAGAAGATGCTGGAACTGGGTTTTCAAGGTACATTCTTTATCAAGCAGCACAGGTGTTATGACACAGGGCCAATAAAAAAGGAAATGTAGTCTTGGCAGACAAAATATTCATCATTGAACAATATGTACATAGACACAATAATTAGATGACATTTATTGTTTTCAACTTTAAAAACTAGCTTAGGGTTACAGAACAGGGCATAGATGTTACCAACTGTATTAGTCTGTTCCCACATGGCTAATAAAGACATACCCGAGACTGGGTAATTTATAAAGGAAAGAGGTTTAATGGACTCACAGTTCCACATGGCTGAGGAGGCCTCACAATCATGGCAGAAGGCAAAGGAGAAGCAAAGTCACCTTTTATATGCTAGCAGGCAAGAGAGCTTGTGCAGGGGAACGCCCATTTATAAAACCATCAGATCTTGTGAGACTTACTTACTAACACGAGAACAGTATGGGGGAAACTGCCCCCATGATTTAATTATCTCCACCAGGTCCCGCCCTTCACACGTGGGGATTATTACAATTCAAGGTGAGATTTGGGTGGGGGCACATCCAAACCGTATCACCAGCCTTGCTATTCTAACAGTAAAGGTTAAGAAGGTCTAGGTATGGAAGTGGAAGAAAGGGATGGAGGGCCTGGGAGGGGAAGGGTGAGAGCACTGAGGTATTATCATGAAGTGTGGGTTTGAGCAGCTGCCCATGTAATGAAACAAAACAGAGAGGTTTTAGTATATTCCTCATTACAGGGTTGACCACTGGAGGAACTGAGAGGAATGGAGTAACTAGTAAAATGGTGACAAGAGTGGGAGAGAGGAGCGAGGGAGTGTAAATGAGCTAAATCCCCATTTGTCCTAGTAGAAAACCTATAAGGAGTGTCTAGCTTTGGTAATTAGAGAGCTCTGTAGCATGTTTTGTAGAGGCAGGGAAGTAATCACCAGAGAAAGGAGCACAGACGTGTTTTAAAAGAGTTGCCACTAGTACAGGAGTGGGATGGGGCAAGGACCTGTTACTTTTTGTTAGAAGACGAGGTTTACCATTTTATTTTTAAAAATCATGTGTGCACATACACAGACACATATGCACATATGAATATGTATACTTTATATTTACATATTCATATATAAGAGATATATGTTCTGTTCCAAAAAAAAAATTCATATAGATTTTAATCCCCAAATTGTATTTCTTAGAACCTATCCTATAGAAATATTTCTACATGTGCAAAAAGATGCATGTTCATCCATGTTTTGGGAGGATTATTTGTAATATTGAAAAAAGTTGTAAATAAAATGAATGATTAAATAAATTATGCTGGCCGGGCGTGGTGGCTCACACCTGTAATCCCAGCACTTTGGGAGGCCGAGGCAGGCAGATCACAAGGTCAGGAGATTGAGACCATCCAGGCTAACACAGCAAAACCCCATCTCTACTAAAAATGCAAAAAATTAGCCGGGCTTGGTGGTGGGTGCCTGTAGTCCCAGCCACTCGGGAGGCTGAGGCAGGAGAATGGCGTGAACCCGGGAGGCGGAGTCTGCAGTGAGCCGAAATGGCACTACTGCACTCCAGCCTGGATTTGACAGAGCGAGACTCTGTCTCAAAAATAAATAAATAAATAATGCCAAATACCTACTGTGGAATACAATATACTTATTAAAAAGATTGATATAAATCTGAAGGTGCCAACATATGGAGATTTCTAAGACACGTTGGTGAGGGAAATAAAGCACTTCTTAGAACACTTTGTATATTATGATCCCATTGATGTAAAATTAAAACATTGTGTCTCAAAGTTAGATATGTAAATTCAGTGAAAAAATTCTGTAAGGTTATACATGACTATGGAATTGGCCTGGAATTATGGGTTAGGGTTATGATGAATTGAGACTTTCATTGTATGCTCTAAATAACCTTTTTTACTTCAAATTTCATAATGAGCATATGTTATGCATTACTTAGATAAGTAAAACATTAAAATTATGAATGCTAAGAAACAACACAATGGAATAAATATTTTGGAGCATTTATATTATATTCTTTTTTTTTTCTTAGAGATGGGGTCTTGCTCTGTCTCCCAGGCAGGAGTGCAGTGGTGCAATTATGGCTCACTGCAACCTTTAACTCCTGGGCTTGAGCAATCCTCTTACCTTAGCCTCCCAAAGTGCTGGGATTACAGGCATGAGCCACTGTGCCTGGTCTGTATTGTATTCTATAGCATTTTAAGTGGGTAATAAATTTGGATTAATGAAATAGAAAATAAATTCAAACAATTTATATGCAATGTAAAAAAATAACCAATAAGTGAAAAGCCTAAAAGAGAAGAAAAGATAGAAGATAGAGCTGACACATTATTTTCAACAGTGCCAAAGTATGGATAACTTCAGACTTTCTAACTGCAAAAGCCAGTGCAATGGAGTTATTCTATCAGATTTTTAAAAAAATGGTTTTATATAAAAATGAAGTAGTTAATTTCCGATTAATATGTGATGGCGACTGAAAGTCATTCTAACACATGCCAAATTAAAAATATGTATTTCTCCTGAAATACACTTTTATCTAAAGAGCCATGGAGGGTGTTTTCCACAACTTTAGTAATGGGAGGAAGTGGCTTGGAAACTGGTTTTAGAAACTAGGTTCAGAAAACTATATGAAGAAAGCTGGAATTGGGGAGTAAGGGGTGGTAAGAGGGAGGGAAACAGAGGTAATTATTAATCAAATGTAAATAAAAATATTAAGGAAGGGCAATGAATGTTACTTTTTATTATGCTATAGTTACAAAGTATAATTTAGGTATTTTTGGATTAAAAACAATATTAGAAGCACTAAGAAAAATAAGAAAAATGTCAGCTCCTCTATGTAAACTGATGAAGGAACAAGGGAGAAGGGAAAACCAAATTTAAAGCTCTTTATGTAACACAAATGCTAATCAGAGGTTATTATACTACAAGGTGAGTATAAGATGTAACAGAATTCTCTGTGGGAGTTTTAAAATTATATTCCCATTTTGATGATAATCACATGGGTCACAAATTTATAACCAAGTGTGGCCAAATGATGTCAGCACCTGATTTGCATTTACGTTGTAGTTGTTTTGGCACACCACTGACTTTGAAAGTCAGACACAATAAGAAAAAACACGAAGGAAAATTTAAATGCATTTGACTAAATAATAAAAAGTATTTTGAGTTAAAAAAGTAATTGAAGAAATAATTGAAGCAGATATCTTAGGCAAAGAGTAACTCTCCTTATAAAATTAATAAATGTGTAATATATAAAGATAATTAGCAGATAAATATAGTAATTAGCATAAATCATAAGAAAATCATTAATGTCCCAATAAGTGACCTGGCAAAGGAAAGAAAGAGATAAGAAATGAATCAAGTGAACAGCTGTGCAGAAACATCTTTAGCCTTGGTGTTAATAAAAATGCAAATTAGAATTAACCATGATGTGCCATCTAAAGTCGGTAAAAGTTTAGTGAAATTGGTACTTTTATACATGCTAGTGGCATTATAGGCTTTTTGGAAAGGATTCTGGCAGTTTGTATCAAGAGTCATGAAAAGTGCTTACACCCTCTGACCCAATTATCCTTAACCTCAAAAATCAGACAGAAATATAAAAACAATGTTGTTAATTATTTTTTAGAGAATGAAATCATGGTGAATTCTTTTTTTGTATACCCCCTATTATCCACATTGTGACAGTTTCACTCTTTCAATGTAAAAAATGTATATAAATTTGTCTGGAAGCATATTAAACTTCAAAGGCTTTTCTCAGAATGATAGATTTTAAAATCTATCAAATTTTTGTCTTTGTATTTTCTTGATCAAAAATAATACTAACACACAGGAAGGGATACTGATGAATTCTTTAAAGAACTGATACTATTAATGGAAGGCATATACCACTGCATCAATTTTTCTTTTTTTTTTTTTTTTTTTCATGAAAAAAAGATGACACAAATGTAGTATATAACAGGAATGTAAAAAACACACACCAGCGTACCTCAGGTGAGTGCAGATTTCACCTGTTTTTATTCTTTCTATATCTAGAGGCCTATACATTAGAATCAATGCTGAGAACGAAGATCCCAGGTGGTAGTTCACTAAGGAAAGATGAAGGCAGGAGTATGAACTAGTACATTTTAGGGGAATATTTATTGATGTGACAATATACAAACATTTTTAGTTAGCTTTTTTTTTTTCCAGCAGAATATTGTATTAACTGTAACGGTATTTCCCCTGACCACTCCACAAATTGTTCGGATTTTTTCCTGTGGAAGTTTATCATGACAAACGATAGGCATACAGTAGTGAGCTCTACAAGCCAGCATGAGTACACTAAGAATGAAGCCGATTAAACTAAGCTCATTTGCTTCTTTGAACAGGGTAGCCAGGCTGGTAGATAAGGAAATAGGAGTAGATGTAATATATCTGGCTTTCATGGAGCCATCTGACGGTGTCTGCATGAAGGCAGTTTGGGGAAATATGGTTCGAATATTGGTACCTTTATGTGGATAAGTGATAGTTCAAAGGGCCATCTCTGAATGATTAGTGTCAACCTGAAGTGAGATTTCTGTGTCTCTCAGTCAGTCGAGGATGATAAGGGATTAAAAAAAAAAGTTTAAAGTTTCCCAATGCTTAGAGTTCTGAGGAATAGTTAATATGCAGGATTAAAAAAAAAATGAGTTTTCTGCAGCTTTAAACAGGCCGGAATTAAGAAGATTACATTTATTGGGGTTGAATATAAAATGCCATGCTTTGGTTTAGAAAATCAGTTGCAAAAGTAGAAGGAAGACAGAGAGCCACAGAGATAAGGGGAGTGTGGTGCCTGGGACACAGGGGACAAGAGAGCTAGCAGATACAGTCCCAGGTATTGTTTATGTTTCAGGTCACATAAGGAATAGGTCGATTTTGGTCACCACATTTTAAGCAGGCCACTGACAAACTTGAACATGTTCAGAGAAGAGTTTTCAGAATATAGAAAGGTCTGGAACTATGTCAGAGGGGATATTTAAAGGGAGGATTGCATATCTCTCTGTAAATTTAAGGTCTGAATTTCAGGGAGCATTGGGCTTGGTCTGTGTGATAAAAATCCTAAAAACCCACAGTTATTAGGATCTACCCTGGACCAGGCTACTCTGCATGCTTTACACATATTGAGCCACTCCCCATCTTCACAGTTTATATATATATATATATATATAATTTTTTAGACAGAGTCCCGCTCTGTCACCCAGGCTGGAGTGCCAGTGGTGCAATCTTGGCTCACTGCAACCTCTGCCACCCAGGTTCAAGCGATTCTCCTGCCTCAGCCTCCCAAGTAGCTGGGATTACAGGTGTGTGCTTCCCCTCCTGGCTAATTTTTGTATTTTTAGTAGAGACGGGGTTTCGCCATGTTGGCTAGGCTGGTCTCAAACTCCTGACGTCAGGTGATCCGCCCGCCTCTGCCTCCCAAAGTGCTGGGATTACAGGCGTGAGCCACTGTGCCTAACCCACAGAAATCTTGTGAGATAGCTGCCACTGTTTATTGTTTTCATCTTCTAGTTGTAGAAACTGAAGTATCCATTTAAGGAAGTGGCCCAGGGTCCCACACAGTTCATAGAACCCTGCTCTTGACCCCACTCTAAATGCACTCCCACAGAGTTCCAGGGGGCAGAAATTGAACCCATATATAGATGGTACCGTGAGGAATATTTCGTATTGTTTCAAGGTAGTTCTTTTCTGAAGAACTCTTCCTTCAAATGTGCAACAGTTTTTCTTGTGAGAAAGTAAGTTTCCAGTGTGAGTGGGTTGCGGTGTATTTTTGGAGTGTTATGGAGGGGTACTGTGCCTTCCGGAGGCTGTCCTACTGCAGTGGTCTCTTCCAAAACCAGGATTCTGGGACTTTCTGTTCATCTGCCTGATTAGTTCCCAGCCCCTCTTGACAGACCAACTTCTCTCATTCCACCGCTGACTTAGGTACCTGTCTGGCTGGATTTCCCCGTGTCAGGACTCTTGCCTACTTTCTCAGTTGCCATTCAAATGGAAGTGTGAACATTTTTCTATTGTTTTGTTTTTTTCTCTAAAAGGTAAAATTGTAAGTGTTATGATGATAGCATTTCACATCAGGAGGGGATTTAGATGCCGAGCATCTGGGCCCTCGCTTCTCCAACTCAGGTAAGGTGATCCCGGGGGGAGTGTGAGCAAGTGCTAGGGGTTCCTGAGGCTGCGTACATGCTTCTTGGAGTGTTGCATTCACTCAGATTGTGGGAAAGCAACGTAGTTTTACTATTGAGGTAACATTCCTATTAAAACAAACATAGACTTTCCTGTTTTGTAAAATGCAAAGTTCTCATGAATTTTTAAGACAAAATAGGACATTTCAAAGAAACTTCCAGCTTGCAGAGGCTGCTTCAGGCTATGCCCTCAGATCCCCCAGGGGGGTCCTATTCATCTTCACTGCTGCTAAGAGTACTTTGGTGGAAAAGTTTTAAAAGCATTTATCCCGTCTAATCCTCACATTTTATAATGAGGGAACTGACTGACATTCAGAGGAGATGAATGGACTTGTGCCTTCTGGGCCTCAGTTTCCTTCTCCAGTTTTAATTTTTGAGCCCCTCTCTTACAGAAAGCATCGTGCCAGAAACTGTAATGAAGTGAAAACAGCAAAGTAGTATTTTAAAGTATCGTAGCCAAAATCCAGGCATAAAGTGTGCAGATGTGGAAAGAAAAACATCAAACACATGGGCTAAATGCTCACACAAATATCCTGTAAAGCCCAAGCTTTCATCAAGATTTCCTGTTTCTTTCCTGTATAACCCATTGGAACAAAAAGACAATTCTAATTGTCTTTTCACAAACCTCATTCAAGTTGGAAACAAACAACCAAGCAGGCATGCTAGG
The DNA here is from genome assembly GCF_003255815.1 of Theropithecus gelada. Taxonomy (NCBI): domain Eukaryota; kingdom Metazoa; phylum Chordata; class Mammalia; order Primates; family Cercopithecidae; genus Theropithecus; species Theropithecus gelada. The sequence goes on along the minus strand of NC_037684.1, from coordinate 39,471,680 downwards.
ACTTCCTGGACTACAGAGATTTCTTTGGCAACTCCATGATATCATTCTTTAATCTTGTATTTTATATCTTTGCTTTCCACTACAAAGCCTTGAAGGAAAAATGTAGTTCAGCAGATAAACAAGTGGCCAGCTCTCCAGAAAGAATAAGTGCTTATTGTCAATGATTACAGAAACAAAACAAAACAAAACAAAACAAAAAAACACTGAAGGGCCAACTTCTTACAAGCCGCCATTATTTAAAACTTAAAATATTTTGGTAGCAAAGATAGTAGCAAAGACAAAACAAATTATGCAAGATAAGCAAGTAGGAAATTTTAAGTGAAGGTCAGTTGGGATATTTAAAAAGCAGATAGCACGCGATTCCCAATCCTTGTCCTTTGTAAATATTCTAGTCGTTAATTAGCTAGGTGGTATAACCTTCAAGCTTAGGCTTTTAAAATTTTTATTTATTTACTTATTTATTTTTGAGACAAAGTCTCGCTCTGTCGCCCAGGCTGGAGTGCAGTGGCACAATCTTGGCTCACTGCAACCTCCGCCTCCCGCCAGGTTCAATCAATTCTCCTCCCTCAGCCTCCCAAGTAGCTGGGACTACAGGCGCATGCCACCGCACCCGGCTAATTTTTTTTTTGTATTTTAGTAGAGATGGGGTTTCACCGTGTTGCCCAGACTGGTCTTGAACTCCTGAGCTCAGGCAATCCGCCCGCCTTGGCCTCTCAAAGTGCTAGGATTACAGGAGTGAGCCACGGCGCTCGGCCAGGCTTCTTTTAAATGAAACTATTTAGTCTACACTGGAAAAGGAGATGGTGGAAAGGAAGAGAGGGAGGAAAGAAGGAAGACACTCACTAGCATATGTTCCCAGGAAGGTAGAGATACTGGGCAGGACCCGCATTACGCAGGGAGCTGCTAGCCTCTGATGATGGCCAGGTCTCTCTCCTGTGCCTGGTGAGAAAAGAAGGGAAGGCCAGGTGTGTAGAAGTTTGTGGATCTGCAAAAGGCAGATGAAGACTTTCTTATTACTGAGGTTTTTCTTTGTCAGATAGGCGGCAAGATCATTTGCTGAGACTGGAGGATTTACATGGACAGGAGAGCAAATAAAAGTGGGAATTGTTTGAAATTATTTGGGTGATAGCAAGACTGATCCTAGTAGAAAGACTTCGTAAACTTTCTCTTCAGTATTGAGGTTCCAGATGAGGTTAATGACCGTGGATTTGTGGGGCTCCCTAAAATCCCTTCAAAATGGATTTCCATATGACTTATCGATTTCTAGATATATATGATTTATTGTATGTCCAGTATGCTGCTATTACTCTCTTTGTTTTATTCTTGCTCACCTTATCATACTCTTTTTGAAAGTCTTTTTTTGCTTGACATTCCTCTTCCAATTCATAATAAATAATTTTTGAACCCCAACTACATATCAGCCCCTGTGGTGTCCTCAGTGGTGATCGAGACAAATGCAATCGTTGATCTAATGGTGCTTCCTTTCAAATTACTTATTTGAATAAGCACCAAATTCAGGGAATGCAGCTACACCGCAAGTCACAGATTGGTCCTGCAGGCAATGGCAAAGTACCAGATTCCCAGCCGTTAGGCTGCCAGACTCAGAGGCCCAGGCAGTGATGCTACAGAGCCTGGGCCCCTGTGTCCAGGTCCAGTGGTTGGAGCCTAGAGTCATAGAATGGGCGCTGATATTTAGTGAAAGACAATTGAAGAGCCTTCTCTTCCTCTTTTTTTTTTCTTTTGACCTGAAGCTGTTCTCATCTAGGTTAAAACAAGTGGCACCTTTAGCTAGAGTGAATATTAAAAGAGCAAAGATGGGCTGGGTGCAGTGGCTCATGCCTGTATTTCCAGTAACTCAGGAGGCCCAGGAGGGAGGATTGCTTGGAGCCAGGAGTGAGAGACCAGCCTGGGCAATGTATTGAGGCCCCCATCTCTATTAAAAAAAAAAAAAATAGACTGGTATGGTGGCTTGTGCCTGTGTTCCAAGCTATTTTAGAGGCTAAGGTTCCAGAGTTGTTTGAGCCTGGGAGTTCAACGTTACAGTGAGCTTTGATAGCACCACTGCATTCCATCCAGCCTGGGTGACAGATTCAAAAAAAAAAAAAAAAAAAGTTTTCCTAGATAGTTATATGGACTAACTCATTATTTAAGTACATTTAAAATATAAAGTAGTACCTTCTTTAAGTACATTTAAAATATAAAGTAGAACTAATGCCTTCTCAATCATTCATTATTTAACACATGTTATTGAGTGACTACTTTGTGCTAAACACAAGTGCTTAGGATATAACAGTGAACAAAATATAGAGTCTTTACCCTTATGATGATGGAGAAAAACACTACCACTACCCGCTATCACTACCAACCACCACTACTAGCATGCGCGCACACACACACACACACACACGCACGCACACACATCTTTTTCAAAACAAAATTTAAGGTAGGGTGAGGTAATAATAACTGTTGTGAAGAAAAATAAGCTAAAGTGTGAGTGAAAGGGCTACTTTATAAATGGTTATTATTTTATACAAGGTGTTATTGTAGTTAAGATTGTTAGTGAAGGACTCTACTGAAATGATATTCAAATTAAGACCTGGATGAAGTAAAGGAGGAAACCATACAAAAACCTGAGGTAAGGAAAGAACATTCCGCGCAGAGGGAAGAGCAGTTGCAACAGCCATGAGAGATGGGTTAGTTTGTAGCTGGAATGGAGTGAACTTGGAAGAGAGTGGTAGGAGCCAAAGTACAGTACAGGGTAGATTTTATCACATCCTATGGATCGTAGTGGGAGATTGGATTTTATTCTGAGTGTGTTGAGAAGCCTTTGGAGCATTTGAGCAAGATCTGGTTTGCATTTTTTTTTGTTTGTTTTTGAGGTGGAGTCTCACTCTGTCACCCAGGCTGGAGTGCAGTGGCATGATCTCAGCTCGCTGCAGCCTCCACCTCCTGGGTTCAAGTGATTCTCTTGCCTCAGCCTCCCAAGTAGCTGAGACTACAGGTGCCTGCCACCACGTCCGGCTAATTTTTTATTGTATTTTTAGTAGAGATAGGGTTTCACTATGTTGGCCAGGCTGGTCTCAAACTCCTGACCTCATGATCCACCCACCTCGGCCTTCCAAAGTGCTGGGATTATAGGTGTGAGTCACTGCACCTGGCCTGGTTTGCATTTTTGAAAGATCTCTCCAGCTGCCGTGTGGAGCTTTGATTATGATGGAGGCAGGAGAGGAAGCAGGGGACCTAGTTAGAGGATGATTGCAGTGGGCTGGTTAGAGGTTACCTGGGCTGGGACTAGGGTGGGAATGGTGGGGGAGATGGCGAGTCGTCAGATTTGGGATCTGTTTTGCAGGCAGGACTTGTCAGTGGATGTGAAATAGAATGTAAGGTAAAGAGGGGGCTAAAATGTGACCTAGAAGTTTTCCAGCTGAGCAGCCAGGTGGATGGTGGTGACAGACACTGAGACATGGGTAGAGAGAAGAGAAAGGAACTTCCAGGACTGAGTCTAGGGGCTGCCGACACTTACATATGAGGAAGAGGTGGAGGAAGCAGCAAAAGAGACTGAGAAGGAACAACCAGTGAGGTAAAAGGAAAGTCTAAGAGGGTGGGATTTCCCATAAGCCGTGTGCAGTGTTTCAGGAAGGAGGAAGTGAGTAACCACTTGTTTCAGGTGTTGCCAAGAAGGGATGTTAGATGGGGACTGAGGACTGACCGCTGGATGGCGAGGTCTTCAGCCACCTCAACAACACTGGTTTCAGTAGAATGTGGGAACCAAAGCCTGAATTATGTGGGTGGACAGACAATGGGTTGTGAGCAGCCGTTTTGAGGAATTTTGAAAGAAAAGGGAGCAGAGAAATGGGTGGTATCTAGAGGGACATATGGGGTCAAGGGAAAGTGTTTTAAAAATGAGATACACTAAAGACATGTTTGCTTGTTGATGAGACTGATCCACTGGAGAAGGAAATATCGATGATGCAGAGAGTGGTGGAATAATTTCAAGAGCAACATGCTTAATTTGGCAAGAAAGAATGGAATCCAGTGTAAAGATGAAGGAACTCGCCTTAGGTAGCTGCAAGGCCAGCCATGCGTCCAAGCCATAGGTAAGGCAGGGTCTTTGCAGGTGGACCAGCCAATTTGGTGATGGGGAAGATGAAGCAGCTGTCTCTGCCTACTTGTAATTCTGTTTTTCGAATGCTACCTTGTTTCATTCAAAATGATGAATAGTTTACAAAGTATTGTGGTAGGCAAGATAAGGAAGGTAAAAAGAAAGTAAAGACATAGTGCTATATATTGGAGGAGTTTATAACCCTGTTGACCTATTCGTCCTTCTAAATTATGAACTCTAACTGGCAAACTTACATGATTTTTATATTTCATGTTCATTCAAAAGCAGTGACATACTAGATTAATACCTGGACATTTCATCAGACACTGAATGTGTTTTAGAGAAACACATAAAGTAAAATGAATTAAAATATACAGTTAAGACTTTTTTTCCTAAAAATTTTGAACTCCTTCTATATGGAGTTCATTAATTTAGTTAATTAGTTAATTAATGTTAATTAAATTTAGTTACTTTTCTCAATTTGTGTGGCTTAAGTTGTCCATTATTAAACCATGAAAACAAAAACTCCTTTTGAAGCATTTGACTATCTGGGTTCCTCCTGAGTTTCAACTGAGATCTGGCAGATAAAAACACAGAAAGTAATAGCTCATTTTTCAAAAAGTTTTAAAAGCTCAGGGTGATTGTCACTCATCACCTACAGGTGCCAGAGAAGTGTTTTGAAGTGTTAAATGGGAAGATAACTACAGGAGATAGCGCCTGCTTCCAGCCTTGCTTCATCTATCAGCTTGCTCATCACAGCTGTGCTTCCAGCCTTCTGCTTGCCCTGTATCATGAGCTTCGGGAGCTTCAGCAGGCAGTAATCCTGGCTGTTGATGGTTGGCTGGAGAGGAAAAGGAATGAAGAAGCAGTGTGTGCTGGCGGGCCCTGGTGCCATCTCTAACAGCGGTTATCACAGCAACATTAAACTTTTAAATAAGGAGAACTTCCATACCTAAACTGAACTGTTGTTGATTGACAGATTTCATGGATGGCCCTTTTTGTTGTAGCAAATATCTAATCTGGGAGCCACATGGCCATCCCCAAATGACACATTCTATTTCTGTTCTTGACACACTGCCTGCTTTTTACAATTTTTTTTGGTGCCTATTTCTATTAAAGTGTTCAGAAAGTCAGACCAGATTGTAGTATTTTCTGTGCTAAAATGTAGTTTTACTCTGACTCCAGAGACTCAGAGAAGATTGTATATGTCCTTAGTTTTATCTTTAAGGGAGTCTTTCTCATATAGTGAAGTATCCAATAGCATGTTTTATATCATATAACTGCGACTAAAAAGAAAGATTCCAACATCTTTTAGTGAGGATATGAAATCAGTCTAGTGAAACTACTGCCTTTATGGTAGACTCTGCCCCATTAGCACAAAATGTCTGCAGCTCTAACAAATTTAGTAACTTATTTTGACATTTCAAGTGTGCAATTTTGCAGATGCAAACTGTTCAGAGACATAACCTGATGATGTTAAATATATATCTCATTACATGAAAAATACCAGGGCCTGATGTACCTGTTGCCTATTTCTTAGTATGCATCTTAACATCATGAGTGTAATGACCTACATATTATGTTGGTGCAAAAGTAATTGCGGGTTTTGCCATGAAAGTAATGGCAAACACAACAATTACTTCCACAGTTACTTTTGCACCAATCTAATAAAATTAGTACTAAATTTTACAACCAAGAAGCAAAGGTTTTCCACAGAGAGCCCTTGAGTAGAACATGAGAGGAAAGTGTTACCTGGCAAGCCCTGTAGAAAAATCACCATCTATTAATGCCAATGCTTTAAAGCAACATGTCCCTTGAACAGTTAATCTGATGATCAATATAATTTTGGATAGAGTTTACAATGTTTGAACTGTCCTTCATCTTTATTTTTTTTAAATGTGGCATGTTGATAATTGTTTGTGATTTTTACTAGGCAGTAGTCTTTCTGCTACTTACTTCCCTGCTACTTCAGTCATGACAGAACTGCCTTGGCTTACTATGGGGGAAGGGTCAAAGTATCAGAAAAGTGAGAATATGAGAGTGGTTTTGTTGCTTTAGGCTAGAGAAGCCAGTGCATGAGAGGGCCTAGAGGATATGGCCTTTACTAGGGTGCTAAGGTGCACTGGTGGGAGGGGCACTGATAGCACTGAGCCAGGTCCATGGTGGTTTCCTCTGTATTCTGGGGCTAATGGTAGGAGATGCGCTATGGAACTGAGCTGCCGACTTTCAACAGGAAAGTTGGGTTCCAAAATGGCAGGCACTATGTGGGGCACTTGGATATCAGATGGAAGGTAGACGTGATTACTGTACTGGACAGTAAGGCTAGACAGGCCCTTCAGGTGTCTTGCCTGCAGGGATCTGTGGTGATAATGAGCTGGGTTCTGAGAGGTAAGATAGAGAGCCAGTGAGAATACTACTTGGCTTGTACAACATCAAGAAAAACGTCCAGAACTGGTGAGTGAAAATAAAACAGTTTTCCACTTAGGGTGGAAAATCATAGTCCTCTACCAAGTTTCCCAGATCTAAGTCGGTTCACAGACCCAGAACCCATTTGTTATAAGAGAAACCACATCCCTTGTTTAAGAGTCTTGCACTGCCACCAGAAGTAAATATTGCCCCCGAAGGGAGCTGCTGGCATTTGACGTGGTCCTGCACACAAAGAAGAAAGCAAAAATTTTACCCAAATCTTACCTTCCAGAAACAACTGCTATTAATCTTAGGTGAGCATTATTCTAGAAATTTCTATGAGAGATTGATAAACAGAAGAATAAGTAGATATATAGACAAAAACAATTTTCTAGAAACAGGACCGTGCTACATTTGCCACTTTTAATTGAAATATTAAATTACATGTGAAATTATTTGAAGAAACAAGGGAAATGGAAAGATTTCTCTCATTTTTTCTTTTTTATTTATTTTTTATAGAGATAGGGTCTTGGTACATTGCCTAGACTGGTCTCAAACTCCTGGGCTCAAGTGATCATCTCACCTTGGCCTCCCAAAGTGCTGAGATAACAGGAGTGAGCCACTGTGCCCAGTGGAAATGGAAAGATTTCTAAAATTTAGAAAAACATTTTTTTAACCACATAAGAGATTATTTCTTAGAATGTTAGAAATTAAAAATACATTGAAGTTAGAGTAATTTTTAAATTTTGTGGTTCAATTTTGAAGGCATTAGTTACTCCTTATTTGGAGAAAAATTAAACTGCCTATACTTCCTTCCACCTACTTATATCAGTCTATTTTGTCAACCATAGTATTATTCATACATTGTTGAAGTTTATAACATTTATATTTTGTTCCATAACCATAATTCTCACAGTTACATAAACTTAGCTTTTTATTTAAATCAATTATGTGCTCACCACCAGGATTTGTGCACAACTTCATACCTTCTTATTTTGGTCTATTATTGACTTACTGAGATTTCATCAAGTAGCTTTTCCAAGAAGGGCTTAGAGTTGTATTCACTGCGTTTTTGCATGCTTGAGCATCACTATGTGTTCTCTTATTTGTGAAGGATATCTTAGCTGGGCATAAAATTTTTTGATCATTCTTTTTTCCCCCGACACTTTGTACACATCATCCATTGCCTTTTGGTGAAAACATTGGTCTTAAAACAGGTTCTCTGGTCATCTCTTGCTTGAAATTTATCCCCAATTTTTTTTATTTATTTTATTTTATTTTTTCAAGAGTGGTTTGGGGACTATAGTCCTTGAGTTTTTTTCATGTTTCTTTTCCTCAATTGGAATCTATTTTTCTTGGCCTACAGTGTGTCTTTTTGATATACACATTCATCTCTTCATTCATTTTAGGGAAATTTTCGGATACCATAGTCTGTGTTTACATGGATTTTCTTTTCACGTTTTCTTTCTACTTTAGCTTCTCTTTGTCTTTTTCCTGGACCTTTATTATGATTACCTCAAGCCTTTATCTATGTCAACGATTTGATTTTTCACCATGTTTATTCAGCTCATTGTTTCTGATTTAGAATCAATTTTGTGATGGAGTTATTTGGGTCCTTAGTTAATTCTGTTGTTTTATCTTGTTATCCTGGCATTATTCTTTCATTACACTCATGTTCTTATTAAGTTCTCTTATAATTGTTTCTGGTTTTTAACGATGGGCCTCTTCCTTACTTTCTTCTTTTCCTCTTCTTTGTCGCTAAGTTCACCTTTCTCCTAATGTAATTGATGTTTCTCTAGTTTTCATACTTTTCTCCCTCATCTTGCTTGGGCTTAACGTGGGCACCTGTGTCCACATCTGTTAAACGGACTGATATAATATTCATGAATTCTCTTTGACTACTTTTCAGCCTGTCTGTCCTCCTCTGAATTTCAGTATGAAGGCACAGGTATTTCATTGCATTTACTTTTTTTATGAGATCATGATAGGGATGGAGAAAAAGAGCTTAGTTGCAGTTCTGAACAACTTCTGTTAGAGAAACTGATACTGGCTCTGTCTTTTATCAATTTATTAATGTCTTACACCGGGGTTTTTCTATGTATTAGAGAGTGTTTTATTTTTTATGTGAACTCTAAATCTTATGTTCTATCAGAGAGAATCAGCCCAAGTTTCCTACTTTCCTAACTTTATTTATCTCTCTCCCGTAGCCATTTTTACTCCATTGAAATTGTCCTCCTTATCTTCCACCCAGGCAGAAGGGAAAATATCAACTGAATGATACATCTTCAGTTCATTTTTCTCTAAAACTGGGATACTGGAAAATAATCCTCAGCATAATTTCAACTTACCAGTTCTACTTCTAGGGTATAGGGACAAAAGAGTATGTCTCATCAAACCATGTCAGAATCTTCTCTTTCTTTCCTTGACTACCTCCTTTTGAAATTTGTGGCCACGTCATTATTCTTCTTTCCTTGGTTGTTCACTGCCAGTGAATGTTCTCATGTTCTGTATTAAACATTTGTTTTTGTTCTTTTCACAATTTTCAGTTTTCCCTATTATCTTTACCCAGAAGTTTCAGTGCCAAGTATGTTCAGTATGAGGCATCGGTTTCTCTTGGAATACAGTTATTCTCCTGTTGGTAAAGTCATTCCAGCAGCAGCTGAATGACCAACCATCATGGTTTTATAGAGAAGGTTTTTAGATTAAGATTAACATTGTACTAGCTAGCCTCTAAGTCCCTCCAAATTCTTAAACTTCCATATTTCTATTCACTTAAGGGAGAGCAATTATTGTTGAGTTGTAGGACAGATATAACCCCAGGGCATCTAACTGTGACTGCTTCTCTTCCTCCTTTTCTAGCCAGAGAATATGGAGAACCACTCTCCCTACTTTCTCTAGTTTTAACCCATTTTTACACCAGGGCTATGTAGAATATAGAGTTTGCAATTTGATTACTTTCAAGATTATTTTGGTTAGTATTTTATACCATCATTTCCGCTTTTCAATGTGTTAGGGTGCATCCTTCTATAATTTATGTTTCTAGCGCTGGTGTTCCTCACATTAAGTTATGTTATTGGGATGTATTAGTCTTCTACATATTGTATATTGAGAAGAAATGACTTTTTCCATTTCCTTTTCTGTTTCTTTAAATGATTATTAAAAGTGGTTCAGGCCATATATGCTAGCACTAATTTCACTGTAAAACAGTTACCAGGACTTAAACTATATATCCCAAGATCCCTCGGGACTTGGATGTCCAGTGGCTCCATCTTGGTCTTTCTTGGGACCTAGAATGTGCTCTTGCCCTTAGGCGCTTACATGAAAGTTCAGTTGGAGTGAAGACATCATCATCAAGCTGTAGAAGGATTTCGTCTGTTCTGAAATGGAGGCTTATGCTTTTAGGGACTTCAGAACTGGAGAACTTTACTCTTGAATTTCAAGTTCAGCCTGTATTATGGAGTAGCATAGTGGGTGGAGCAGGACCCTTCTTCTTTTTCTTTTTTTTTTTTGAGACAGAGTTTTACTCTTGTTGCCCAGGCTGGAGTGCAATGGTGCAATCTCGGCTCACTGCAACCTCCACCTCCCGGGTTCAAGCGATTTTCCTACTTCAGCCTCCAGAGTAGCTGGGATTGCAGGCATGCGCCACCACGCCCGGCTAATTTTGTATTTGTAGTAGAGACAAGGTTTCTCCATGTTGTCCAGGCTGGTCTCAGACTTCTGACCTCAGATGATCTGCCCACCTCGGCCTCCCAAAGTGCTCGGATTACAGGTGTAAACCACTGCATCCGGCCCCTTTTTCATCTCCTGTTTTGACCTACAAAAATGACAATTTCCTACAAGTCAGCCCAGTATTTTCTAGGCGATGAACCCCAACCATAGGCTGTCAACCCTAGCATCTCAGAGGACTATCAGTTGCCACCAGGTGCTTGCAAGTGAGGGCTGACACTACCATTGTCCCTGGAAGACATGCCAGTCTGCTGTAATATGTTTACGGTGGGCACATACCCGGTGTTGTTATCTGTCTCATAGTTCAGTGCTTTTGGATTGTGGAACTTGAAGCCTTCCCTCTTTTATTACAGGGAACTCCTTAGCCAACCTTAATTAAGCAGGGTCCTCGATCATGGTGCCTCCAGTTCTCCCTTGTAGCATGTATTATGGGTCTGGATACCCCACACCCCTTAACTTAGAAGGCTTATTAACCATTTAATACTCATTTTGTGGGTTCTGTCTGCTTTTATGTCCTCTACAATGTCCAGAATTTACCACCTCCTGGTCATCATTAACTCCATTAGACATTACTGTTGGTCAACCAAAGTATCTACTAGTCCACCACGAAGAAGATGTGCTATTTTGTGTTCACCTTTGAGATGTGTCCACAAGTAAAGGACAAATGGAAAGTCCAAATGACTCTTTAACATTTATTTACACGGATGGGGTTAGGCACCAGTAAAACGTTTTATTTACAGATCTACCTTGAAGATGTCCTTTACAGTTACGAATACCATTGTCAAGATATTCCCCCAACATTAGGGTTTCTCCTCTGGACTCTACCATTTATCTGGAGAAGACACCCCTGCCAGAAGATACTGACAGTGCGGAAGCCTAGGAAAAGACCACAAAGGGCTCATGACATCCAGAAGTTACCCACATAGTGTTGCACTTAGCAGAGAAGCCTGAGCTATTGCACTTTAAATTGAAAATTATTCTCCACTCAAGCAGGAGAGGTAAAAGTGAATGATATTTAAAAGGCTTTGGCAACCTTGAGATTTGTTCATTAAGTAGAATCACTGAGCAATAGGCCCTGGCAAAATATCAAACTAATAATCATTTATGACTATTTATGTTTAGGCTTGAAATGTGATGATCACTATTTCATTTTTTTCCTGATTTTTAAAAATGAGTAAAGTGAAATTTGAACATGGGCATGATCATTCATGAGTCTATAAGAAACTTCAAATGTCTCTGTTTAGAAAGTTACTGTGAAAGTGCATTAATACTAGAGACCAGAACAAGGAGGTATCATTACTAACGGTCTCACAGCTAGTTCTAGTCATGTGTTTTCTGTGGGCAGAAAATTCTGCAGTTCTTTTGCCCCAATTATAGCTCATTTGGTTACTTTTCTTATTCTAGAATATTATAAAATATTTTGCTTTTAATCAGTTTTAAGTCACATTCCTTCTTCCAATATTTCTGAGGCTTTCAAGAAGATCTCAGTAGAACTTTCTACCTCCCATTTCCCTTCAGTGTGTTACATACTTAAATGATTTTGATTCAAGTGTATAATTTTATTATAATGATCCTTGGTGGTGTAACACTGAGTAGAAATAACGTGTCCAAGAACTAAAAATATTCCAGCTCAGTTATTCATTCACTCAGCTTCCTGAGCAAAATGTCATAACAGCAATACAATTTGAAATATCTCTTTTGTTAGGATTAACATAGTTGTGTGAGACACAGAACAAAGCGTATACATTTATTTTAAATAAAGAAAACTTTCTTACTCGGTGTAGTATCTATTAGGAGAAAATGTTTATACTATTTTTTCTGAATATTGCCAATAGTAGAATAATATGGGGAAAACCCCTAAATTTTAAATAAATATAAATCACTATAACACTTCACTGTTCTGAGATGCAAAATACATTTTACCTTATTATTCATACATTATTTTATTGTTATAAGTGTGTATGTTCAAGAGTTTGCATACTTTTCTTCTTCTAAATAACAATACATTTATGGTTAGAAATATATTGTTGATTTTTCCAACTCTTTTTTTTATTATTATACTTTAAGTTCTGGGATATGTGTACGGAATGTGCAGGTTTGTTACATAGGTATACACGTGCCATGGTGGTTTGCTGCACCCATCAACCCGTCACCTACGTTAGGTATTTCTCCTAATGCAATCCCTTCCCTAGCCCCCGACCCCCCGACAGGCCCCGGTGTGTGATGTTCCCCTCCCTGTGTCCATGTGTTCTCATTGTTCAGCTCCCACTTATGAGTGAGGACATGGGGTGTTTGGTTTTCTGTTCCTGTGTTAATTTGCTGAGAATGATGGTTTCCAGCTTCATCCATATTTGTGCAAAGGACATGAACTTGTCATTTTTTATGGCTGCATAGTGTGGTGTATATGTGCCACATTTTCTTTATCTAGTCTATCATTGGTGGGCATTTGAGTTAGTTCCAAGTCTTTGCTATTGTGACTAGTGCTGCAATAAACATACATGTGCATGTTTTTTTTTTCATTTTGAGATGGAGTCTCGCTCTGTCATCCAGGCTGGAGTGCAGTGGCACAATCTCGGCTCACTGCAAGCTCCCCCTGCCGGGTTCACGCCATTCTCCCGCCTCAGCCTCCTGAGTAGCTGGGACTACAGGCACCCACCACTACGCCCGGCTAATTTTGTTTTTGTTTTTGTATTTTTTGTAGAGATGGGATTTCACCATGTTAGCCAGATGGTCTCGATCTCCTGATCTCATGATCTGCCCGCCTCAGCCTCCCAAAGTGCTGGGATTACAGGCGTGAGCCACCGCACCCAGCCATGCATGTGTCTTTATAGTAGAATGATTTAAAATCCTTTGGGTATATGCCCAGTAATGGGATTGTGGGTCAAATGGTATTTCTGGTTCTAGATCCTTGAGGAATTGCCACACTGTCTTCCACAATGGTTGAACTAATTTACATTCCCACCAACAGTGTAAAAGTGTTCCTGTTTCTCCACATCCTCTCCAGCATCTGTTGTTTCGTAACTTTTTGTGATCGCCATTCTAACTGGCGTGAGATGGTATCTCATTGTGGTTTTGATTGCATTTCTCTAATGACGTGATCATGAGCTTTTTTTCATGTTTGTTGTCTGCATACATGTATTCTTTTGAGAAGTGTCTGTTCATATCCTTCATCCACTATTTAATGGGGTTATTTTTTTCTTGTAAATTTGTCTAAGTTCTTTGTAGATTCTGGATATTAACTCTTTGTCAGATGGATAGATTGCAGAACTTTTCTCCCATTCTGTATGTTGCCTGTTCACTCTGAGGATAGTTTCTTTTGCTGCATGGAAGCTCTTTAGTTTAATTAGGTCCCATTTGTCAATTTTGACTTTTGTTGCCGTTGCTTTTGGTGTTTTAGTCATGAAGTCTTTGCCCATGCCTCTGTCCTGAATGGTATTGCCTAGGTTTTCTTCTAGGATTTTTATGGTTTTAGGTCTTACGTTTAAGTCTTTAATCCATCTTGAGTTAATTTTTGTATAAGGTATAAGGAAGGGGTCCAGTTTCATTTTTCTGCATATGGCTAGCCAATTTTCCCAGCATCGTTTATTAAATAGGGAATCCTTTCCCCATTGCTTGTTTTTGTCAGGTTTGTCAAAGATTAGATGGTTGTAGATGTGTGGCATTATTTCTGAGGCCTCTGTTCTGTTCCACTGGTCTATATATCTGTTTTGGTACCAGTACCTTGCTGTTCTGGTTACTGTAGCCTTGTAGTATAGTTTGAAGTCAGATAGCATGATGCCTCCAGCTTTGTTTTTTTTTTTTTGGCCTAGGATTGTCTTGGCTATACAGACTCTTTTTTGGTTCCATATAAAATTTAAATTAGTTTTTTGTAATTCTGTGAAGAAAGACAATGGTAGCTTGATGGGGATAGCATTGAATCTATAAATTACTTTGGGCAGTATGGCCATTTTCTCGATATTGATTCTTCCTATCCATGAGCATGGAATGTTTTTCCATTTGTTTGTGTTCTCTCTGATTTCCTTGAGCACTGGTATGTAGTTCTCCTTGAGGAGGTATTTCACATCCCTTGTAAGTTGTATTCCTAGGTATTTTATTCTCTTTTTAGCAATTGTGAATGGGAATTCACTCATGATTTGGCTCTCTGTTTGTCTATTATTGGTGTATAGGAATGCTTGTGATTTTTGCATATTGATTTTGTATGCTGAGACTTTGCTGAAGTTGCTTATCAGCTTAAGGAGATTTTGGACTGAGATGATAGGGTTTTCCAAATATACAGTTGTGTCATCTGCAAACAGAGACAATGTGACTTTCTCTCTTTCTATTTGAATCCCTTTATTTCTTTCTCTTGCCTGATTGCCCTGGCCAGAACTTCCAATACTATATTGAATAGGAGTAGTGAGAGTCTTGTTCTGGTTTTCAAAGGGAATGCTTCCAGCTTTTGCCCATTCAGTATGATATTGGCTGTGGGTTTGTCATAAATAGCTCTTACTATTTTGAGATACATTCCATCAATACCTAGTTTATTGAGAGTTTTTAGCATGAAGTGATGTTGAATTTTATCAAAGACCTTTTCTGCATCTATTGAGATAATCATGTGTATTTTGTGATTGGTTCTGTTTATACGATGGATTACGTTTATTGATTTGTGTATGTTGAACCAGCCTTGCATCCCGGGGATGAAGCCAACTTGCTCGTGGTGGATAAGCTTTTTGATGTGCTGCTCTATTTGGTTTGCCAGTATTTTATTGAGGATTTTTGCATCGATGTTCATCAGGGATAATGGCCTGAAATTTTCTTTTTTTGTTGTGTCTCTGCTGGGTTTTGGTATCAGAATGATGCTGGCCTCATAAAATGAATTACGGAGGAGTCCCACTTTTTCTGTTGTTTGGAATAGTTTCAGAAGGAATGGTACCAGCTCCTCTTTAATCACATTAAGAAAACATTTTGAAACCCATGTTTTAAAGCAAATTTCGTTTGTGTTTTGATTCTTGATTTGTCATAAGGAGATAAGAATTTCAAATTTAAAAAAGAAAACTTCTGAAATTTAGTGCAGTGTGCATGCCTGGAGAAATGAATGCTATAGCTTTAAGATAAGGTAGTCTGGTGATTCATTGCACGAAACAAGATCGATTTGGAGCAGGCTCCTACTGTTAGCTTTTTTGAAGATGGATTCTCACGCCGAAAATAACACAACATATTCTAGATAACAGCAGTTTTTCCCCCTGAAATCCACCAAAACTGAAGAAAAATCCAAGTGACTGTTCTTAGCAGCTGTGTGGCCTGGAGTTCACTGGGGAAGCTGGCTTCCTGCCGTCCCCTATTCATCACCTGCTTCAAAGACAGCCTGGCTGGCTATAGTTTGCAGGCCAGGTAGGGTGCCATTGTGCACAGTCTGGGAGGATTAGTATCAAAGCTGCGGCAACCAGGCCCTTGGTCTCGGGCTGCCATTCAGTCTAGCAGGGAGAGGCTAAGACTGGCCAAGGTCACAGTCTCCAGTGTGGAGTGGACTGGGAAAGGATCCTGAGAATAGAATGCTCTTTATGAAATCATGGCGCAAGCTTGCAGCACAGCAGGTGCCCTTCTGGAACACATAACATCTGTTTATGTTGGTATACCGTAGCTGACAACGAGATAATGGAGCTTTGAAATTTATCATTTTATTTTTTAAAAGACAACTGTATATACAAGAATCCAGATGCGTATTTAGCTCCGATCTTTTATTTGTAAATCATGAAGAAAGCTGATCGATTTAATTCCTGCTTTTTACATGTGTATATTTAAGCAAAAAGCAAAGCGTACTGACTATTAACCATTTATAACCATTGCTGATCAGTAATACCCGAATTCTTAGGGAGGAAGTGACTAGCATTCGAGATAATTTTTTTCAATGTTCAGACATTTGTGTCAACAGATTGCAGAAGGATTTACTGAATATGCCCAACTATTTTGAATATTAGGAGGTTTGTATAACCACCACCCCAACAAATGAGAGTATTTCAAGGGTGAGGTAATAATGATGCAAAAATAAAAATTTTCAACTTGGACAAATTAGAGAAAAATTAAGCTGTACATGAGTTGTCATGACGACAAGGATGTTCTGTTGATGAACTGTCCTCCTCATTGTCCAATCAGATAGTAGAGCTGAAGCTGGAGCATGAACAGGAGAAGACGCACCTATTACAGCAGCATAACGCAGAGAAGGATAGCCTAGTCCGAGACCATGAACGGGAAATTGAAAACCTGGAAAAACAGCTTCGCGCTGCCAATATGGAGCACGAAGATCAAATTCAGGAGTTCAAGAAACGAGATGCACAGGTAATTATCAATAATATTTGATGAAACGGGTATCTGTTTTTAAAAAGTCATCAGCGTTTAATGTTTTCTTCTTATTCTTGTTGATGCACGCTGTTTGATCATTTGCAAAACTGACATATAAATGTGATTTTTTTTTGTTTTTCTCCCCCCAACCCCCCCGTTTTGGGATGAATAAAGCCTTAACTACAGAAACCACAGGTAGCCAGATTAAAAATCCCATGGCGCGCTATAACTTGGCCCCCTTTTTTATAATCTTGTCTCAGTTCCTTTCATGATGGATTTTTTTTAAGGTATCTGCCCCTTACCCCTCCCTTCAGCCTTAGCAAATCCCTATGAAATATATCAGCCTCACTCCTTGCTTTTTGTTTTAATCTCTGTAGGTAATCAAGCAGCTGTTTTAATATTTGCTTTTCCTTCCTAGTGTTGCTGTTTTCATTAGACTATATTTGATTAGATCACTCAGATGGTAATTGATAAAAATGACTCCAGAGAAGGGCTATTTCCCATCAGGTCTGTTGCTTTTTCCTGCACACACACATGCCTCCTAGCCCACATCTCTGTAGTCCCTGTTGGAAGCCATTTGGCAGAATAACCCCCAGCTGTGGTAGCATTTGACTCCTCAAACTTGTGGATGAAATGTGCACTGTCAGCATGGAAAATTATCTTTATAAATTTCAGATGAAAAAAGAAATCTTATTGGATGTGTATCTTTGTGATACAATACATTCTTTAGAATATATATAATCAAGGGCCTTTAGTGTATCCTCTTGAGATTGCTGTGAAATTGTATTAAAGAAAAATTTAAGAGCAATTGATAACAATAAAAAGATAATGTTCTTTTCTAATAAAAACATATTGTATACTAGGTCTAAATACCCCTTTTCCCATTGAAATCTAACCATGCTAACCACACCACACAAGCTTCTTCCTCTAGTTATCCTTCCTCCCCAAATAATATAATTTTCAAACAAAACAAACCTTCTGTTATATTATGTCTTTCAACAATTTTATAATTATCTAAACATAAACGCACTACTAATTAAGTAAGATGTTAATTTTTTTGAGTGGACAGCGGGAGGTAGTAAGGCAAAGAATAGGAGTTATTGGTTATTTTTCACTTGACCTTGAGTTGTCTTCTATCTTCAGAGAATAACTGATGCAATATGAATATACTCAGCACAGGTTTTGTTGTCAATGATATACATTTACAGTACAATTATTTTCAACTTGTTTTACGGTGGTTTGCTGCCTAAAAAGGTAGTCATTGTAGTGCCCATGGTACCAGAATACTCAGGTGGTTCCTGTCAAATCATCGTGTATTATATTTTGCCACCAACCTCATTAGAGCCTTTATGAAATATATGCTGGTGTTTTGACTCAATTTATTAGGAATATTTTCTAGTTCATATTCTCTTTCAAATATGATGTTAAACCTTACCATTGTTTTCCCATGGCAAGAGATATGGGTTCTGAGTCAGTGTAGGATTTGTTTGCGTGGTATAATTGTATAATGGATAAAATAAAGTACACTAATTTACATAACTTCCTATTATTTGGGGGCTGTTATGGGAAGCCGATACAAGTGGAGGCCAAATTTAGAGGGAACCTTTGTGATTTTGCATGAGTCGTATCTGCCATATAGGGTGCGGTTCATCCAATCATAACAAAAGGGAAATTTTAGTACTATTACGTATAATAAAGCCACAGGGATAGTACAATGAGGCTATTAATTGAATTTCTTCCTATTGAAACATTAAGTATGAGGACTATATGACCTCCTCAAATGCTGTAGTTTAAGATTATATTTCTCATATTTCGTGTCTTTCTTGGAACGTTTTACTAATTGGAATTGCTGTCAAGGGAATGCCAGTAAGCAATGGAAACAGGCTAAATGCATTCTTGCTCAAAAGGAAAATAATTTTGTGTATGTTGTACTTAGTCGTTCTTAGAGAATACAATTTCTAAAACTTTTAGCAATGAGCTATATTTTAAAAAATCTTATCATGTGTACCAAAATACTCATAATTTGTATTTATCTTTGGTTATTTATTGAGGATATTAATTCAAAGTTTCCTTCAGGTAAGTCTTAAATTTTCAAAATCTATCTCTTCATGGTTGTGGTCTAAATAATGTAATGTATAATACCTTTTAAGTTCTAAATTCATTCACAAATTTCAAGAAAACAAAGTAGGCATATAATTTTCAAAATAGAAGATCTTTTTCAAATCACTGTGTTGTAGTTTGATGCAGAACAGACATATTAAATATTAGATTGTATAATTTTTTAAATTTTAATTCCAGAGAGATTTGATTTTCAGTTAATGTGTGGCTATTCTAGCTTAGCAATGGAGGCCATTTTGTAAAAAGGACTATTTGAAATACTTAACCAAAAGAGGACCAGTGAAATATCTATTTTGAAATCTATGGCTTTGTTTGCTGCTTCCCTTCCACCAGATTCTTAACTGAGTACAGTTTCCTTAAAATCTATTTTTGACTTCTTCCAAATATGTAGTACGTTGTATGCTGATTAGAAAATCATTATTATAAAGTATAGTTACCAACCTTAAGGTGAATCATTCCAACTAGGGACTTCCTTTTGGTGAATATGTTTTATAATTATTATAGGTTAATTGTTATTCTAATAATTTCTGTTTTAAAGAGCAATGGTAAGATATAGAAATGCACCAAGGACAATGAACTAGTCTCCTCATTTTATTTGGTTCAGTTAGCTAATTATTTTATGTGTATATTATATTTTGGTTATAGCACTTTGATTTTCAATGGCAAGATATATTATATTACGGTACTTAAATTTGCTAATGTGCATACTAAATTTTACCACCATCATACAAGATGTTCAATCTAAGGTCATATGTTTAAGAAAAAGCATTCAGACCAGTAGAAATCAAGACTTGTAGAAATTCATAACCTCACTGTCAAACATTTCTCATTTACCAGGTCTCTCTTATTGAAATTAGTTTGGAGAATGATCTCA
This sequence comes from Theropithecus gelada, assembly GCF_003255815.1. Taxonomy (NCBI): domain Eukaryota; kingdom Metazoa; phylum Chordata; class Mammalia; order Primates; family Cercopithecidae; genus Theropithecus; species Theropithecus gelada. The sequence goes on along the minus strand of NC_037684.1, from coordinate 39,452,136 downwards.
TTGATTCAATCATATTTTAATATGAAGAAAATTTATAAATATAATAGCTTCTTCTAACACGAAAGTTCTACATGTAATTCTTATTTTGCTTTTGAACTATAATATAATGAAAGAATTTCTATAGTTTATCCTGTTGAATTAGAGGAAAAATAGAGCATAGGTTCCTTGATCCCTTACTTGTCCTTTTAGGGCCCTGAACCATTTAGAGGTTGTTTGATGTTTTACGTTTGTTGCCACAGTAAGTGGTGTGTGTGACTCCTGTAGAGACTGTTGCATAGAACCTTTGTGATCCTCCCCAGAGGTGGCGTCACCATCTTAGGACCCCTATGTGACCTGTTGCAGTAGGGACATTCAGGCACCTGGGGTAACCAGCAACCATTGTGCATCACCATCAGTATCATGCACATTAAATGCAGCAACCTTACAGAAGGTCATCAGCCATATCTGAGAAATATATTGAATTTAGCATTTGCATATAGTACAGTGGGTCTTGCAAAACATTGGCATCTAAATGCCTTTCTCAATTCCCTACACTGAGAATCATAAATCTAATATGAACAATTTTTACATAATAAATGGCAGATTATCTTGATTTTGGCATATGATTCACATTAAGAGCTGAACCTATCACTGATTCCAAAATGCAGAATTTGTAGTAATTATCTTCTACTTGGAAAAAAGTTTTCCTAGAAAGATATTGACAGGACAATTTTAATTTTAAAAATCGTATCTCAATTGCATTACCTGATTTTCCATGCATTTGCAAATTTGGGCCTAAGAGAAAAATCTCCATTTATAAACTGAGTGTGTGCCTGCATTCAGGGGCTTGAACACTGGCTGTCATTCTTTAAAGGTTACTTGAAGGTGAATGTAACAATACGTACAGTCTGAACATTCTCGTTATACATGGCTTTTGGTCTTTGGTAGCATTTTTCTAGTGAAAACATTTTAATTTTTTTTATATGCCAGCTACTGTCAAAAGGATCTAAAGCAGCATTTTATAATAAACACACACTTAAAATAAATGAAAATAAGAATTCAGCAATAAATTATATTAACCACATTAGAAAATCTATACCGAAGAAAAAATATTACAGTTAAGTGGAAATTTTAGCTCTGCGCTTGCCTGGAAGCCACAGCAAAGAGGGTAACATGGTGAATTGTATAATTCTAATTATGTAATGAAAAAAATCATAGTGGTTCTTTTTTTTCTAGTTCTCAGTCCTGAGAAAAATTTATGCCATTAGACTTAATTTAAAAGACATTGAAATATAACTGATGATATTTTCCATATGTTAAAACGTTGGAAAGAAAATCTGGTGGGGAAACTTTAGATTCTTTAGTACTTTCATAAAATGTAATTGCCAGATTTTATTTTAATGTGCCAAAATTTCATTTGGATTTATTGAGAATATTATTATTCTCAAATCAAAAAACAAAGTGCTTTAAGAAATACAATTTTGTAGATACTATGAATCATAAGAAAGTATATTTTAAGTCACAGCCTAGCAAATTCTAGTGTAGTTGTTTTACTACTGTGCCAGGGATGCTTACAAAGTGTCTTTAGGAAGTAGAAATTGCAAACATAGTTGAGATTAGAAATTATTTAGGAGTTAATGCCTAATATTAATTTCCAAGTGTGTTACTATCTCTTTCTTATATCTTATTTTCTTGTTCTCTGAATTTATTATGAAAAACTATAAAAAGAGATTATAAAATCAAATGGTAATTCATTCCAAGAGTAAAAGATACTTACACCTGTATTAAAATGATTCATATCCTACCTGCATAACCAAAATAGTACTTCATCTCTGATATTTTATTCATTAATGACATTTGCTTGGTCCTGAGGTAGTATATATTTTTGTTTCTTTGGATCAAACTGGAGTGATTGCTTGGAAAAACCAAGCTATGTAAACTCTGTTTTTCCCCCAGCCTAATGAGGCTGTTGCTGTTAATGTAACCCTGTTTTTTGTTCCCCTCATCTCCCTGGTGACACACATGGTCACATCAGAGTGGTGGCCTGGTGTTCCAGCTGTGTACACACCAAGCTGTGCTACTCATCCCCTGATGAACTGAGTTATTTGTATTAGAGAGGACAGAGTGTGTTTTAAGTACTGAGTGGGCTTTACTGCAATGTACAAAGTTTAACATCAGGCATTAGAAGGTTGGTGGGAAAAGTTATCATTTCACTTTAATTTTGTAAAAAGAAAATAAGATATTTTTGGTGGACTCCTGGTAAAACCACACATTACAATTCTCTATTTTCTTTAGATGAAGTTTTATCGTATTATCTAAGTGCTGTATTTAAGATAGCCCAGGAACTTTCTGTATATATTCAAAATATTGATAGAGTTTTTCATAACTAGGCCATTTAAAAAAGCCTGTGGGGGAAATACTGTTTTACTGACACTAAAAGCATAGGTCATACAGAATTTTCCAAATAGTGGGGCAAAAATTCTCAGCATATTTTGGCTTGGATGCACTGATGTGAAGATCGTGTTTCATTAGTATGCAGTGCTATTGTGTCTATTAGTATTACATGTGAATTTAATAATACATTTGCATTATTTATATATTACTATGCAAATTAATATGTGAAAGAATACTATTTCTTAAGTATTTAGTTAGCAGAAAATATAGGAAAATGCCATTTTAAGTAAAGCTTACATTTTGTGTAGGTCACCAGCTTTCTTTTTCCATTATAATTCTAAAATTCTATAATTGTTTTCATCCTGAAGACATAAAACTAGTGTATATATACTTGTGATTAAACTGTTACAAATAATTTAACTTTCTTCTCATCGTGGATAAAATGATATTGTTTAAAAAGCAAAAAATACAAGCTGAGGCAAGAAAAATGATTTTTCTAAGAATGATCCATTTGTAGAAGATACAGTGTATCTTTAGTCCTGTGCATATTTTTTAAATGTGGCAGTTACCATGGAAACCACATTCTGTGGTATTTGGTCCACTTTTAGATAGGGAGCATTTCTTTTAAAGACAAACCTTCTAAATAATAACATAAAGTATTCCATTTGAATTAGTAACTTTGTGTCAACTAATAATGATTGCTTTAAAAATCTGTCTTTTGTTCTCATTATATTTAACGGATTTCTTTAGAAATATTAAAGTTGTTCTTGAAGAAGAGGTAATTAAATATGGAAGAGATTTTAAATAGGGAGTAAAATATGATCACTGCAGTGGTGTGAACTGGGAGAGTTGCAAGAGACCACAAGTCATTGTATACCATATGTTCTGCCAGACGTGAAGCTTTTAGTTATATCAGGTGTCTAAGCATCTAGCAGTAGTAGAGTCAGATTAGGTAATCTAAAGAGATCACCACCTCCAACTGTATTCCATTTACAGATAGGAAACCTATGATTCAAGGACAATCTCTTGCCTAAGGTCACGGAACTAGCAAACCAGGTCTTCTTAATCTGAATTTAGTGCTCTTTCTCTCACAGTTTCCTCCAAGAAAGAGTTTAGATTTTTGGAGAGACTTGGACATGGCAAAAAAGGAACAGGGTTATATAGGAATCTTTGCCTGGCATGGGAGAGAGACACTGGTACTCTGCTTCCCTGCTGAGCTTCTCATAGCAGTTTGCATTTCTTTCAGCGATTTGCCATATTTGATATTGCTCCAAAGTCATAATAATGCTTGAGTAATGCTGCTTGAATTCCAGTTTGAGTAAGGAGTAGCTCCTCCAACAACACTGAGTTTTTAATGTTTGTATGTGTTTAACAGCAGTGGTAGCAACAGCAGCAGCAGCAACAACAACAACAGCAACAACAACAACTATTTATGGTGTGCTTTCCATGTGCCAAGCACTCTGCTGGGTCCTTTGCATTGCATTCTCTCATGCGACCCTTTAATACCTTATGAGGATGGCATTTCCTATCTGGAAACTCTGTTTTCATCTTCTTAGCTGGGTCAGAAGATGACTATATGTATTTTCATTTTACCAATGAGGAAAGATTCAGAAAGCACAAATAAATTGCCCAAGGTTATGTAACTAAGCGTTAGTGTACTGGAACTCATAGCAAAGTCCTCTGCTCCATATGCCTGCTAGTGTATGAGCATATTGTCTCTGAATTTTATTTATTCTGCATAAATCCATTATATTCCTAATTTTGGATTGTCACTACCTTACTAGATTTAAAATACTGATACTCATAACTCAAACTATGTATATCCAAATCAAGTATTAGCCAGTAGTTTCACTGTTTCTCCAAGGCCACAAGCCATGACTATGTCTTTCTTTTGAGGTAAATTAAGCTGTAAAGAGATATACAATTCTTAATATTTTCTTTGGAATATAGTTTCTTCCAACAAGTTTCAGAATTTGTAGAATAGAAGTGAGTACATTTTTGAAATGGGTTCACTTTTGGTTTCACATTATTACTGAAATAAGAAGGAGTACCCAGAGTAAGAATCCACCTGGCCGGGCGCGGTGGCTCAAGCCTGTAATCCCAGCACTTTGGGAGGCCGAGACGGGCGGATCACGAGGTCAGGAGATCGAGGCCATCCTGGCTAACACGGTGAAACCCCGTCTCTACTAAAAAATACAAAAAACTAGCCGGGCGAGGTGACGGGCGCCTGTAGTCCCAGCTACTCGGGAGGCTGAGGCAGGAGAATGGCGTAAACCCGGGAGGCGGAGCTTGCAGTGAGCTGAGATCCGGCCACCGCACTCCAGCCTGGGCGACAGAGTGAGACTCCGTCTCAAAAAAAAAAAAAGAATCCACCAAGTTTTTGGGTCGATGAGGCCTACCAGTCTTGATAAAAACAGCATAGGAATTTGCATTTAGTAGTGGTAAGGTATGTTTTTTTCTGAATGGTTTATGATCTGTGGATATTTGTTATATTCACATACTAATTTGGAATATTACGTATGATCCATTCATTTATAGAATGAATTTTTAACTCTCAGAGTTCAATGTTTGTTAGTATTTTTTTCCTAAAGGAACCTGAATGAGGATCCTCTTGCATGACAGAATCCAATAAAAGCCACTTAGAAATGAGGTCAAAGATTTTGAAGTTCAAACCTGGAGATTTTTTCATACTGATACAAGGGTATAATTAGAAAATGTGTTTCTTCTAGACTCCTCAAAAACAATTTATGTTGATGCAATGTTAGCTTCATCCTAGAGCTATTTTGTTCAAAGTAAAAACTTTTAAGATGAATTCTTTTTTAAAATAAATACTCCAGAGATAAAGCATTATTCTACATGCAGAATGTCATTTCCATTGACATAAGGAACTATGCCTTGAGTTATTTTTAGCATATTACTCTTCCTTCTCCTTTTCACTGAGGCCTCGATGAAATTACTAGGAATAGTGGCAGAAATTATCTCTTGAGAAAGTATTGGATGAATAGCTCTTCTTCCTTAATGTCTTGGACAAGTCATTTTTGGATTTCTGACTCAATTGTTTCTGTAAGAGACATCGCTGATGTCTGTTTTTTTTTGTGACAGAGAGGTTGAAGCCAAAGTGCAAGAAATGATTGGCAAAATGATGATATCATCAAATGTTCAAAGAGCTGGCAAATTGAAGCTTATTAAACTGTCATTTTGTCTTCCATTCAGGACTAATTGGAATCATGCCTACTTGCATGATATGAAAGATATTTAACACCTGAGCTTTTTTCATGGCAAAAATGTCATAAATTGGTGTCAGGGAGACCTTAAATGCCTATTTGGAGACGAGAACACAGCATTGTATGAAAATAATAGTCTGTTTTCAAACTACTGTAATATGTGTACAGAAAATATTTTATAAATAGTCATTAAGTGGTAACTTTTAGATAATAAAAACGGACTGAATTGAGCCCCCAAGTATTGAATCAGTAGGTTAGTGTGCAACTTGAGATAATGTTTTTTAGTTGAAACAAATATTAAAGTTCAAGGAAAATTATACTTTTTCACTTGTTTTAATAGTTATTTTAAATTACATCTTGATCTCTTGAGTGCTTTTGGATATTTGTGTACTGGGAGGTTGGGAAAAATCGTAAGAAATCACAAAGAAACAATACACAATTAGGCTTCCAGGGTTTGAAAATGTGTGTTATTTCTCTGGTTTATTTTTATTTGTTTTGCTTAGGTATGAAGTCAAGTATTAGTCAAGTAATACTGAAAGTATTAGTACTATTTGAATATGAGTCAATGGTGTCCTCAGAGATTGAAGTATGCTGAATTATGTGGCCTGGATCTGGGTCTCTTCCTTCATTTGTAGGGACAGTCGTAATCCTGCACTAGTCTTGAGGAGTATGTGTGTCCTTTCACCAGATATTGTGGCTCTGTGATGCAGAAAAGCTTTCAGTGAACAGAGATCCAGTAGTTCAGCCAGGCCCACTGTCTCAAAACAAGGGAATTTTCCAGTGGAAAGACCTGAAAATTGCAGGTCTTTAAAAAGGTTAAAATTAAATTGGTGATTCATTCATCTTAAGTTTGCTCCTTAAGTCAGTATTTATTAAGAAAACAAACCCCAGATCCCTAGGGTCAAGTGGGACCTTATTTATTTTGTTATTTGCAAAGATGTCATTTAATGTACAAAATGCATGTGTTCACCAAATGTTTCCTGAAAAGCTAATTTTTTGAAATGTAAATGTTATCCTCACTTGTTGGCTAAAATGGTAGCTCCAGTTACAGTGACACTGACATGCGGAACAAGAGAAGTGGAGTGTGAGGGCTGAAAAGTTTTGCTCTTCAATTATCCACCAATTACTGCCAAAGTTGTCATTAGACAAATGCCATGAGTTCAAGAGCTGCAGTGTGTTCCAGGCTCCCCTGTTAAAGTCCGGACTGTGCATAGATGTTTCAGACTTGGGGCAAAATTTGGAAATGCACTCTTGTGATGTCACCTTTCTAACCATTTCTATGGCAAGCAATAAAAAAAAAATCACCATCTACTGCCATAATGTTGGTGTTTCTTTAAAAAATTATTCAATTCAGGAACAAGAGTAGTAGAGAATATCTTCTCAAGAAAAATTGTAATTATTGTTAACTGTTTTGATTGCTTTTTGAAATCTCATTGTTGCAGATTGATATAGAAAAAAATTGAACTCTGTGACTTGGACATTTTATAATTATGACCCTTCAGATAAATATGTAAATCAAATTTATTTCCGTATAAGTTTACTGGCTAAAAATTAGGCAGAATTCCCCTATGACATCAACTTTTTTCAACTTTATTTCATTAAGATTTTTGGAGTGCCTACCCTGTACCAGGCCCTAGAGCTGGGCGTGCACACCTTTAGGAGGTGCCTTCCACATCCTGGTTTATGTGAATGTTGCCCCAGAGTTGTACAGGTCATGGCCTATATGGCAGTAAGGGTATTCCTGTACCCAGTGCAAGATAGACCAGTACTCTGCTCTAAAGGAAATTAGAGTTGCATTGGGGAAGACATGGTAAGACAGAAACCAAATTAACAAGGAGAATATCACATAGCAATAACTTGTAGGTGAAGAATTAAAATTGAGAGAGATGATACAGTGATGATTGTGTTAGCTGGCCATCAGAGAACGCCTCTCCAAGGAATAGATATCTCATTTAAGATCCGACTGATGAGAAGCCAGCCAGACGGAGGCAACAATGGGTGCAGAGACCCTGTAGGAAAATAAGTTTTGTGTGTTCTTGAAATGAGAAAGGAGACCTGTCTGGCATGAGCATAGCAGGTGTGAGAAAGAGGGTGGGGAGTAGCAGACACAAGACTTTTTAAGCCCTGGTGAAGAGTTTGAATTGCATCTTAACTGTGACAGGAAGACAGAGGCTTTAAGCAGTAAGGTGACATGATTTGATTCATGTTTCTAATAGATCGCTCTGTTTGCGAACAGTCCTAGATGCCTATATGACATGCGTATGTGAGGCAGCAGGACTTGCAGGTGGGTTGGGTGTGGGGAATGAGGGGAAGAAGAAGTACGGGTAACTCCTGGAGTTTTGGTTTGAGCAGCTGTGTAGATGGTGGTGTCAAATACGAGGAAGATTGCCCGGGAACAGAAGCAAAAGCAAGAGGTCTTTTGTTGCCAAGCTAAGTGTGAGCTGCATGTTAAACATCCAGAGGGAAGTGTGTCAGACAGCGAGTTGGATATGCAGGTTGAGATTCCAGAGATGCGAACTGGACATATAGATAATAATTAAAGCATGGGCCTAGATGCAATTGCCAATTTCTTATTGAATATTAAGATAGAGATGCTGGTTCATGGCCAGTCTCTATCATTTACTGGCTCTATAAACCCGAGTTCATATTAGCTAATTACCTCAATACCCCCGGTCATCATTTTCCACACCTGTGACATCCATTCATTCATTTAGTGGCGTTCATTGAGCTCCTACTATGAGCCAGGCCCTATGCCAGGACCTAAGTATATAAAAAAGGAATGGTTTTTCCCTCAAGCTTACAGCCTATGGAGAAACAGGCATTGTGCATCTGTCATAAATGAAGAATACGATGATTCATACCAACAGATATGAGTAAAGAATGTCTTCCTTTAACATAGACAGAGGATGCATCTTACCACACATCAAAGGCAGTGTGGAATAGGAGACACAGTAACAATAACCCTGGTCAGAAGAACAAGCTCCCCTCCCTCGCACTTGGTTGTGAAGGCACCCTTTGCTGATGATAGAAGAACAGGCTCCCCTCCCTCACACGTGGTTGTGAAGGCACCCTTTGCTGATGATATCACCTGATTGCTGTGATGATTCAATCAGGCCCTTTAAGGAATGTTCTTTACCATCCTTTGGTATGTAAGGAGATTAATACCGTCTTGGTCCATTTCTACTGTCTAGAAATATTGACTCTATGCCTACTTGCCAACCAGGTGTGTAACTGGTGACAATGCCAGCATCTTTCTGAGAATGACAGAGGGAGTGTGGAAATAGAAGGTTCTATTCTGTGGCCTCCTCTAGCCTGCTCACCCTTCAGGCCTGCTAGAGTTACAGCAAAGTACAACAAAGTCATAAAGAAACTTTGATCACAAGAAAAGTAGAGATGGAAATTATGGGATGTTGGGGCATCGGGTCTGAGGAGGTTATCAGAAAAGGTTCCATTAGAGCAGACATCAGATGCTTTGAGTTTTAAAAAAATGACTGAAATGTTCTATGCAAATTAGAATGGAAAAAGCATTATAAACAGAAAGAGTAGCATGATTAATATATGAAAACCACGTACCATGTTGAGAAGTCTGGACTGGGTCCCCTTGGCCAGTGATCTCCAATTTCTGGTTTATACTGTCTGTGCCACCATCTGCAATGCCTCTACCATTCCTCCACTAATATTCCACTTCTTACACTTATTATCCCATTTAGTAATTATTTAGACCAGTGTTCTCCCAAGTGGGGTTCACTAGGGTATATGAAGAAAAAACCCAGCACTTCTGTTAATGTGTGTTCGAATTTTGTCTTTAAAAATACTTATTTTGTACACATTTGTATAATGTATTTAACATATTAATATAGTTATGCTACAAATTTATATATATACACACATTGTATATTTTATGATAGGAGTGTCCCAAAAAAGTTTAGAGACCGTAATTGTCAACAGTTGAAAGTCACTGCAGAATTTTAAGCAGAAGATTAAGAATTTGCAGGCAGTGAGACTGGAGCCTGGGTGACTAGTCGGAGTCACCCTCGTGAGAGATGATGAGGGCCTTAGCCAAGGCGTGACATTGGGGAAAGTTGATGTGGCAGTGAGTGAGAGAGAGCAGACCACGAGTTATGGTTTGACATGCTGTAGGACATTTATGTGTTGATGCTACTTAAGCAAGTAGAAATACAGGACTGACTTCGAAAGACAGCTCTCCATCTCTGTTGAAAAATAAGACTAAAGAATCATGAGCATGGAGGGTAATGGATACTAACAGTGAAGATGAGATCTCCTGCGGAGGGAAAGAGAATTAGAAGAAGAGACACACTGCTTAAAGAGAAGGTGAAGGAAACAGAGCCGGAAAAGAAGACTGAGAAAGTGGGAAGGTGAGTCGAGAGAGAGGCAGGGAACCATGAGAAAGTGGTATTTGAGGAGCCAGGAAAAAAGTAACAATAATACCTAACTCGTGGATTATTGTGAGAATTTGGAATGGGCAAATGCTTCTGAATAACTGTCAATATTAGTTTATTTTCTTGAGTTGTGAACTGTGGTTATACAACATAAATGGACTACTACACCAAATGAACGGCAGTCCATGAACACTGGCTGCTTCTCACCTAATTCTTGTGGGCCGTGAGATCAGGGAGTCCATTTTAGAGGTAGACAACGAGATCCAGATGAAGGAAGCAACTCGGGCCATTACTGACAGACACAGGCATGATTTTCAGGCAGCAGTAAACCGGGCTTGTTTAGTGATATGGGGAGGATCAATACCACACCCAACCAGCCCAGCATCTCCAGTCCTGTGGTTGCTCCTGAGCAGAAAGGTGTCATGTCCACAGAGAACTTTGCCAGTTAGGTACTAAGAAAGCTTTCACGCCTCACCTAGGGAAGCAGGGATTAACTGGCAGGATCACCCAATGAAGCACAAGCTCAATTCTGACGGGAAAAAAGGAGTAAGTTTTGCCTGGGCCTATCTAAGAACCAAGAGTTTGAGGAACTGATCAGCGGGAGAACATATCTTGGATCAGCTAATGGGAGATAAGGAGCTTCCGACCACAAGCTGCATGGAAGCTCCTCTAAAATGCCCAGGTTCCGAGACTGAGTCGCTCAGTGTGAGAAAGCTGCTACCCCACATACTTCACTGTGCCTGGAATCTGCCCGTTACATTGCTTGAAGTATCTCTAAGTAGAATTTGTTCGGGCTGAGTAACATTCTCTCTGTTGCTTGCCCTTTTCTTGATTTTAATTTAATGCATTTGCCTTGAATAAGTAACTCATGAATGCATTCACAAATTCAAAATGGATCAACATATACAGTAAAATGGATACCTGAATAGATAATTTCTGAACAGTGTTAAAACTTAAATGAATAACAATATATGGTAAAAAAAAAAAAAAAAAAAAGATCATTTTGAAGATGAAATTGTATCTTCTTTCATTGATCTCTTTGTTCGTTTGTTTGTTGAACACCTTCGTGTAGCAGTCACTGCACTAAGAGGAAGTATAGAGAAACAAGACAAAGGCCTCCCCTGCAAGGGTTCTTAGCAGAAAATTTAGCAAGTGGATGCAGCATGATAAGTAGGATAAAGGCTATATGCCCTGTACCCCAAGCCGGAAGACTGATTGCCTGAAGGAAACGGGGGAGTCTTCATAGCACAGGGAAGATCCGAACAGCATTGAGTTGGGCAGGAAAATAGCTATTGTACGTACCATATTGTGAAATTATTTCTAATTAAATTGCTCTCATCAAGCTGAAATCCATTACACTCAAGAAATGGAAGTTTTGATGGATGGAAAGAGTGTAAAGGGAGAAGGAAGAGTGATATTGCCGGAAGATAACCCCCTGGTGGGATCCCCTGGGGGAGGTTTTGGAAGACGTGGACCTCTGGAGGTGGGTTGGAGCAAGGCAAGAAAAAAAAACAAGGAAGTGCAAATGAGGGTAGGAAGATGCTTAAGGCAAACTTTACCTGCTTTGAAATTGTTCCTAGGGTTAGTGATACCAAAACTATAGTCACCTAGAGACCTGAAAGACGAAACACCCCTTCCCTGAGGAAGGTAAACCCTAGGATGCTCCTGTTTCCAGAGAAAACCTGAGGGGTGGTGAGAGGACGGCAGGTCAGCTTCTTCAGGATCAGGCTGCAGGGCTCCTGCCTGCTGTGAGATCTGCTCTCTCTGGGTTGAGGGCACTGCCTACTCCACCTCTCTGCTTCCTAGGTCTCTTTCCTGATCTTGCATGAGAATGTTCTCTCTCTCCTGTACCCCAGCCTGAGCCCTAGCACCCCATTTGCTGAGCTGCCTCCATGGGTGTGCTTGCAGCACTGGGCTGGAGGTTAGATGTCAGACGCAAACAGGTGTATGCTTACAGGTTTGACTAGTCATGGCTATATAAGATTACAATGTAAGGATGGAGACAGTACTTATAATCTATTGGTCCTGAAACAGCGGGAAATGGCAACATCCACTTTTAAAAGAATGGTTATTCTTATTAAAATGTGATTTTGTGACATATAAACATTTTCAATCAGAAAGTGACCTAATTTTAAATTTTCTGTATATCATGTAGTTTGAGAAAGGAACAATATTGCATGCTAGACACCTTCATATGCTTTCTAGGAGGAGGCACTTATGTATTGTCTCAGTTTTCACAGGTGGGAAGACAGACCCAAGCTATGCAGCTCTTAAGTGCAAGGGCTAGGATGTGAACCCAAATATGTCTGACTTCAAAGTCGTGAACTCTGTCTCCCCTGCACCTCATCATGATTATAAGTTACAGGCATATCCATTGGTGGGGAAACCTGTTTTTTTTTTTTCTTGCTACTACTCACTAGAGACTTGTGGTTAACATTCATGAATATTGTGAGGGCAGTTTCACAGAACAAATCAAATTGACATGTTAGAACTATTTAGAAGGGCATATAGTTTGGAAGTACTCTAAGTCCCTCCCCCAAATCTTAGAAGAGTGTCCCCCAGCATTTTGCACATAGTATTCCAGCTCTTTTTTTTGCGTAAGCATTAATGTTATATTATAGTTATAGCTGCATTTTTCCCCCTAAGCAACCTTTTCTCTTCTGAACCCTATGGCAGCCCGCGGTTGTGTAGATTGAGCTCAGGAATGTCTTAAAACATTAATTTGGTTTGACATGACTTGGTGCACAAATTAATTATTCAGGCACATACTGTTCCATGTACATGAAAAGAATGAAACTGTAGTGAATTGCATTTTAACTACCACATGTGAACTGTAATGTTATTAGCAAACAGACTGTTAAAGAACAAAAGCTGGCAACATACAGTAATTCCGAATTGGGCCAGTCCCACAAAATTAGCATAAATATGTGAATCAATCAGAATAGTTTTGGACTTCCTAGGAAAGTGTCCCTATTCTTATCTAGTTCTAAAAGAATGTGAAATAAACTATTCATTTAACCAAGTATAAAAATATGCCTGCTATGCTGTTATAATCATGTGTCATTAATCAGAAAATACTGCAGAAACTCTGACAAATTAAAAACACAAGGATGTGTCTGCAAGGGTTTTTTTAGCCATTAAAAAGCTGCTTCACCTCTCCGGCAAGCTCTTTTATGGCAACTTCTTACTCAGTGTACTGACATCTTCAAAGGCTCTGACATCTGTCAGCCTTTGAACTACCATTAAAAAATATTATCCCATTTCCATTCTTTTATGCCCATTTTTTTAATTATAGCCCCTCTTTCAAGTTGGGAACATGGTTGGTTTAAATGATGCTGTCCTTTCGTTTTCAGCCACCCAGCTGCGGTTTGAATAAATTGATGTGGAACCAAAGGCGGGACTTTAAAGGAAAAAGGTTTGATGGACTTGGACTCCGAACCAGATGAGGTTTTATGATGAAAAGGGTTTAATCCCAGCACAGGCATTGCTTCTATCAGTTGAGCAGTACAAAGCAATTCATATATATAGGTTCACGTGAAATGATCTATTTTTTTTTAACAGCACAGATCTCTTCAGGACTTGCAAATGTGGCATTAGCTAATATTCAGAGAGCTGATTTCCTTTCATCCACCAGAAGCTTATGATTATAGTACAGTTCTCGAATTGGAAATGAGAGCTGCAACACAGATTTAAAGCTGTGCTGTCTGATTTGTATTCAATATACATGTCACTGCAGGACAGGCTAGTCTGGGCCAAGCTGGTTCAATACAAGGAAAAACAGTTTCATCATCTGAGAGTCTTAGTCAAAAATATCACCAGCTAATTAAAACAGCAGTCTCATGACTGTTAGCGAGGTGTTTGGTTGATTGGTATCTCTTCAGACTTGACAAGAAGGATTTGAAGATGCAGCTTCTCTTTTATTACATATTCTTCTTGCAGTGTTAATGTGTTGAAGTGCATTGCAGGGTAATGAAGCATAGGCAGTTAATTCAAACCATTTTTTTTTTTTTAAAAAAAGGAAAACAACATAACTTTAAAACAATGACTTGTTTTGCATTAAAATAGTTCCCTTTACTCTGCTATTGATCTGGAAAAAAATCATTTATGAAAGCAGATTTCAACATCGTCTTTGCCCTGCTACTGCTGAATGATAAATATTGTCTTGAGCCAAATAGTTAAGTAACTGAATGAGTAGTTTAGGGACATTATAAACCTGGAAGATAAATCCAAGTTCTTTTTAAAGTAAAAAGTGATAATTTTTAATGTTCTAAATGTAAATCAGTATAATCTCAATCCATTAGAAAAATTTTCTCAAGATAATCTGCACCTGCTTTATATTAGAAATCTGCTATTTCTCAGAATATAAAAATGGTTCTTCCATTTACTTGGGAGGTTAGGTACCATTTAATTGTGCAGTCTTAATAATTATACAACATTCTTTTCAAGCTCTTCACATATAATTTTTATTTGAAACTACAAACTAGGCCAGGTGCGATGACTCACGCCTGTAATCCCAGCACTTTGGGAGGTTGAGACAGGTGGATCACCTGAGGTCGGGAGTTCAAGACCAGCCTGACCAACATGGAGAAACCCCGTCTCCACTAAAAATACAAAATTAGCCAGGGTGGTGGCGCATGCCTGTAATCCCAGCTACTCCGGAGGCTGAGGCAGGAGAATCGCTTGAACCCAGGAGGCGGAGGTTGCGGTGAGGCAAGATGGTGCCATTGCACTCCAGCCTGGGCAACAAGAGCAAAACTCTGTCTCACAAAGAAAAAAAAAGAAACTACAAACTAATATCCAAACTATAGTTGGAATAAATTCTGAATATGTATGGTTTTAAATTTGCAAAACATTAACCCTTTGGGAAAAGTTCTATAGATGACAGTCTATAGCCTATCTCATATTCTAGAATGTTTCATAGACTTTTTCCCCTTTTTAGAAGAAAACCTGAAATAAGACACTTTTTTATAGGATGTATCAGGAAATATATTTTACCTACTCCTTACATATTTTCTGTAGATACATAAGAGTTTACTGAATTACATGGAAGAAGTTGGATTTCTTGCAGTATAATTCTGTTCACTCTGTAATTCCATTTTAGTTCCCTCTTTTTTATTACCCTGACTAGCTAGTCTTCATTGCTTTTCACTAGGTAGCTAGATTTTCATCACTGCACATATCCCTTTCATGCTGTCTTACCGAATTGTCTGTATTTTCCCAGTTCTTCTTAGTTTTCCTCCTGCTTCTGCCACTTCTACTTCTCTGCGTTAGTTTCTGTTTTCTCCACTAGCTCCTCTATTTCATATTGAACACTGGAGTCTGCCCCCCGCCTTTTTTCTCTATTCATGTTTCTGTTAAGTGATTATCTGCATGTCAGTGGCCTTAACAACTATATGCTAATAACCTTCAAGTTCCCATCTCTCATCTGTGTTCTGTGCTCTTGACATCTTCTATCAGCGTGTTCACAAACACCTCAAACTTCATAGGTCCAGAACTGAAACCTCTCCCTCCCAACCTCCCTATGTACCATACATTCAGTGCTCAAGGCAGAACTTGGAAGATTTTTTTCCTTTCTCTTAACCTGTCAGTAAATTCTATAGATTCAGTCCCCCAAATTGATCTCCAATCCATTCACTTTCTTCACTTCCTTCACTGCCACCCACTCCTCTAGTCCAGGCCTCTGTGTAATCTTATAACTGATAATCTTGCCTTCCCTCTTATTTTTTTCAACAGACATAATGATCTTTTTCAAAATGTACATTGGATTAGAAAACTCCCCTGCTTAAAATCCTTTCATAGCTTGCACTTAGAGTAAAATATAAACTTCTGGCCGGGCACGGTGGCTAACCCCTGTAATCCCAACACTTTGGGAGGCCAAGGCGGGCGGATCACGAGGTCAGGAATTAGAGACCAGCCTGGGCAACATGGTGAAACCCTGTCTCTACTGAAAAAAAAAAAAAAAAACACAAAAAATTAGCTGGGCATGGTGGCAGATACCTGTAATCCCAGCTATTTGGGAGGCTGGGGCAGGAGAATCGCTTGAACCCTGGAGGTGGAGGTTGCAGTGAGCCAAGATTGTGCCGTTGCACTCCAGCCTGGGCGACAGAGCAAGACTCTGTCTTGGGGAGAAAAATGTGTGTGTATATATATACACACACACACATACATACTTCATTTATATATATGAAATATGTATATGTAAACTTCTTAGCATGAACTGTAATACCTTGTATGATCTGACCTAATTGTTACCTTCCCAGCATCTTCTTTTGCTGCTTTCTATCAGAGCACCTTGTTAGTGAACTTCATAGCACTTTTTTCCGTTTAAATTGCAGATTTATTATTCTATTTGTCTGTTCCACCCAGAGACGGAAACAAAAGAGACCTTATTAATTTTCCTCACTTCTGTATACCCTTTACCTAAAAGGTTCCTAGTACAGACGGTGACCTCAGCAAACATATGCATGTGGCTGTGTTAATGAAGGCAGATTCTGTGATGAATTCGAGCCACAGAAAAGCCAAGGAAGGGCCCCTTGAGGAGTGAAACTAAGAATTGAGTTGGGTCACGGCTTGCTGTGCTCTCAGAGAAGCCACCAACTTGTTTTAGTGTTTTGCTTTGGTTTGTTTCCTCTTCAGTGGATGGTGGCTTTGCCAGTGTGTTTATCATTCTCATCAGTGGATGGTGGCTTTGCCGGTGTATTTATCGTTCTTACCTCTTTGAGCTCTCACAAAATTTTTAACATACAATGACAAAGACATATGTGTAACATAAGCCTATACTTACCATAATGTCATTATCAAGTGCACGTTTGTGTTTTCCAGAGGAGGGACTATATGTTGTCTGTTTTGAATCCCGATAACCTACTAGAGCACCTGGCCCCAGTGCCGATGCTTAATCAGTGAATGAGGGAACACAAATCAATACATTGAACTATGCTGCAGAGATTGCTTTAGATCTGGGCTTTGCTTGTTTCCATATCGTATTTTTTAACCTCAAGTTTCTAAAATATGCAGAGATGGTCATTACATCTCCAAATAATAATGATTTCCGAGAACCATTCTGGTAATATGATTCAAATGAAAGAATATTTGTCCAGCATGTACTCTGGGCCTTCTCAGTTTTAGGCACATTGCTAGCTGCTGAAGATGCCAAAATTTAGAATAAGACACACTTAATCCTAAGGGGTAAAAGGCAAAGAAGCATATATATAAAATTATGTGCTCAGTACAGTATCAGAGACGTAATCAGTTGTTACGAACCACGAGGAAGGAGACACAGGCCATTCTGGGAGCGGGCAGCAGGCGGAAGGGAGGTTCTGCTTCTCAATAGTGCATGCGCTGTGGGCACTGCTCTTGTGGACTTTAGTTTCCATCAAAACGAGTATAATTTTCCCCCTTTATTGCTCCTTTGATGTTTTTCAGTAATACAAAATTATTTTACTTCCATATAATTTCTCCCTGCGAAGGCTACCATGTCCATGAAAAGCAGGAACACAGTCAACGAAAGTCCAATATTTCGTTCTTTGCTAAAAGCTACCACAGTCAACCAAGGAGTGAATTGTACTACTGAATCTGCAGTGAGGGAACGCTAGTATTCCTACATAGTTTTAATTTCTCCTCCATAGTTTATACTGAAATCTTCAAAATGCGGTTCGGAATACAGAATGCTTTTAATTTTGTGGTCTCCTTGTGGTGATTATTGAGATTGATGCGGTTTAACTTTTTAGGTGCTTCTCTGGTACATAAACTAAATTCAGCATTTAGAGAGACTTCTCTTATACCGTTGGCATGTTGTCATTATGAGGATGAATGTGGTATTTGTGTCATGGGGCACTGCTGTACCACAGAGCCATCACTTGTTCTTTTCATCCATGTCCAGTGAGTATGATGTTATAATTAAGGATAGTTAATTGACAAAGAAAAGATTGTCTGAGATCATCATCAGAAACCTCTTTAGCTCTTTCCAAGGCAGTAAATTAACTTTTAAGGGATAAAATAATAAGATGGTTGTTTGAAGCTATGTCTGATGGCCAAAGGGAAAACAAGCAACATGAATGTGTATGTATGTGCATACACACACACACACACACACACACACACACACGTGTTTTCTGCTTTGCCTCTGAAGTTAATGTGTAAAACTTGCCTATGTCTATTCTCATAAAAATGATGCAAAAGGGAAAAATACATCAGCTATAAAAAAAAAAAAAGGAGCATTCCTCCGTGTTCCAGAGAGCGTTTGACTTTCCATTCCATTTTTGTGGGTTTTTTTGTGTTTTGTTTGTTGTTGTTGTTTTGTTTGTTTGAGACGGTGTCTCTCTCTGTCGCCCAGGCTAGAGTGCAGTGGCGCTATCTCGGCTCACTGCAAACTCCGCCTCCTGGGTTCAAGCGATTCTCCTGCTTCAGCCTCCCGAGTAGCTGGGTCTACAGGCACATGCCAGCATGCCTGGCTAATTTTTTGTATTTTAGGAGAGACGGGGTTTCACCATGTTAGCCAGAATGGTCTCCATCTCCTGACCTCGTTATCCGCCCTCCTTGACCTCCCAAAGTGCTGGGATTACAGGTATGAGCCACCGCACCTGGCCCATTTTTGTGTTTTTATCATAATTATAAGCTTTCCCACTTGAAATTGAGTTCATTTTGGAATTAATGAGTGTTGCTCCTTTATTAGGTAAAGACCTGAGGTTGAACAATCAAAAGATTTTATTGCTTGAATAAGAAACATTAAGACATTTAACTGGTGTTGAGCACTGGCCACACGTGTCCTTACTCTGGTCAGAGGTGTGAGCTAGCCCCAGCCTCAGAGCTCGTCTTCACACCTCACAGTTACAAGGTGGTTCATTGCCTCTATCAGTCATGTTCTAACTCTAAATCAAGGAACTTAGCAGACAAGGAACTCAGAAAGCAGACAATGCTCGCTTCTTTAGAAGAGACCATGAGCCCAGCTTAGAAAGGTCTTTGACAGTAAATAGTCATCACATGTTACAGGAAAGAAGTCATAGCTTGCACAGTCAGTTGAATTAATGGAAGCTGCCTTCAGCACATTGTTTGCCTCCATAAGATAGCCCCCCGTTTTTTAAGTTTGATGTTTGTTGGTTTTTAACCTGTTTTTAATGCATATGTTCTTCAAAATAGTATTTGCTCATAGTAACAAAAATCATGATGATATCCATTATCATGACTTTATCTCATATTTTAAAGAAGTCCCTGTCTCCATAGTAAGATGAGAAAAACTAAGTGAAGATTGGAAATCAAGAAACAGAACTATTGTTATTATAGGTAATCTAAATAATAGTTTGACAGTTCCCAAATCTATTAATAATTAGGCAAAATAACTAGCTATAAAATCAATTCTGTATACAAAATCAACTGTATTTTCATACATAAGTAACAATATACAACATATTTTTTAAAAAATACTGTTTACAATAGCACAAAACCACAAGATTCCCAGAAATAAATCTAATTAAATATGTGGGCTTCTAAAGTTTCATCATTCATGTGACTTGGTGCAGGTTCCTGTCCACATCTGGAAAATTCCCCTGGATGATTTCTTTGATAATGTCTCTCTTCTAGGTTTCTTGTTGTTGTTTATTATCTTCTCTGGTCTTCTGTTAGTTGTATATTGAACCTCCTGGATTTGCCTACAAGACTTTTTTTGTGCAAATTTTTTTTTTTTAAATTTTGTCTTTTCACTCAATGTTTTTGTAGATTTGCTTTCCCTTATGCGCTGGAATCATATTTTTAAACTTGAAAAGATCTGTTTGTACTTTTCCTATTTCTTTTTCAGAGCATCTTGTTTTCATTTAATAAATATAATAAATTTTCCTCTTTCCAAGTTTATGAATTAGACTGATTTTTAAGTTCTATTCTCTGATATATCTCTTTCCTTCAGGGTTGGTTTTTCTGTTTATCTTTCATAGTTATTTGTCTTGGCTTTTCTTATCTGCTTGATGATTCTTGCTTTTGAGTCACATTTACGAAAAGGAAATGGCATTAGTTTCCTATTGCTATTGTAACAAATTACCACAAGCTTTGTACCTGAAAAGAACAGAAATTTGTTATTTTACAGGTCTGAAGGTGAGAAATCTGAAATTAGTCTCACAAAGCTAAAAAGAAGTTGTTGGAAGGTTTGGCTCCTTCTGGAGGTTCCAGGGGAAAGTACATTTCCTTGACTTTTCCAGCCTCTACGGGCCCACAGCGTTGCTGCTTGCAGCCCTATGTCATGTCACCTGTCCTCTGGCTGCTGTCATTGTCACATTGCCTTCTCTCTGACTCTGACACTCCTGGCCTCGTTGTGATATGGACCCTCATGATTATGATTACCTTGGGCCTACAACATAATTCAGGGGAATTTCCCATCTCAAAATAATTGATTTAATCGTATTTGCTGAGTCCCTTTTCACACATAAGGTAACATTTTGGGAAAGGGATGCGTTATTCAGTTTACAGAGAAGGGATAGTGATTTGTTGTGTAAATAGAGTTTCTTTTCCATCCCGCCTCCTAATATATCTCTCCGTGAGTGCGAATTTAGAGTGAGTTCTGGGTTGTGGGGAATAGATGTGTTAGAATTCAGGCCCCTTAAGGGCTGGAATGAAGAGAGGCTTTATTCTGGGGTTGTAGAAGCCGTACTAGAAGCTGTGGGTTTTCCCAGAATCTATCTATCTTCCTTCCTTCCTTCCTTCCTTCCTTCCTTCCTTCCTTCCTTCCTCCCTCCCTCCCTCCCTCCCTCCCTTCCTTCTTTTGCAATGAGAACAGGTAAGATCAACCCTCATAACAAGTTTGTAGTATACAAAACAGTATTGTTATTTATAGTCACATTGGTGTATATTAGCTCTCCAGAACTTATTCATCTTGTGTAATTGAAACTTTGTATCATTTGACCAACACCCTCCAATGCTCCCTGGAATAAGGAGTTGCCTATTCTGTTCTCTGTTTCTATCAGTTTTACTATTTTAGATTCCACATATAAGTGGCATCATATAGTATTTGTCTGTCTGTGTCTGGCTTTTTTCACTTGGCGTAATATCCTCCAGGTTCATCCATTTTTGTCACAAATGTGAAGATTTTTTTAAAGGGGGAATAATATTTCTTTGTGTATGTGGGTGTACATCTCATATCACATCACATAATTTGATGCCTACCGAGTTTTAAACTAATGGCCACTGAAATCAACTGGAATGAAGGATAACTAGGTATATTCATGGAAATCAGCCTACCATTTTCCTCTGCAGTTTTGCATAGTGTTACAAAGAACCTTATTAAGAGCTTCAGTTTGCATGGTATTGTCTTAGTTTTGGGTTGTTCTAGAAATACAGCCCCTAAGACAATTTATTTGAGATGGGGGATTCTAGGAGTCTGAAGTGAGGGAATGAGGAGAGTGAGACAGAAAAGGGAGAACAAATAAAGGGCGCCTCCTTGAGCAAGCTACTACTAAGAGTAAGGGGAGACTCCATTCCACTGAGGACCCCGGGTAATCTTTTAGAATGTACACAGAGTTGTCCCACCAAAGAACGGGAGTCTATAGCACTTAACCCTGGACTTTCAGCTCTTTGTGTTTGAGGGTGCTCCCAGAGGGCATCTGCCTGGGCATTTCCTGGCCACACTTGTACTTCCTGCATGGCCCTGCACTTCCTGCCTCTTCCTGTACTTCCTGGTCACACCAGCACTTGGGCTTAGCGCCTTCCCTGGATTTGGAGAAAGCCCAAGGTGGGAAAACTGGATTAGGTTTGAATTGCAGCTGGGCTGCAATCAGACAGACCAAGGAGATGTCCTGGACTGCAGTAAACCCCTTACCAGGCAGACTCTAGCCACACACACGTGCAGAGCTTCTCACCTGCTTTTACTGCCTTGAATATGGACAGATAATCCCAGATTATCTGCAGTTTAAGGCTGGCCTGAGACGCATGAGAAAGACTAAAACAAAACAGATGACCACAGAGAAAAAAAAGAACCTCAGGATAGAAAGCAAAACTGAAATATCGAAAATGATATACTATTCATAAAAGAACAGGCTGCTCTGAAAATGTAACAATCAAAATAAGAAGGGGCTCTTAGAAATTAAATTTTTTTAAAGTCCAGCTAAAATTGATATCAAGAATATCTTTCACAAAACAGAACAACAAGCAGAGACAAAAATAGAGTGTAAAAATATATTTCAAAAAGCTAAGACATAGATGATTAATCCAAGATGCTCATTAAGTGATGTTCAAGAAACAGAAAACGTAGTGGAGGAATTAGCTACGCAATAATGATAGTGAAGTCAATGAAGTTACAGGGCCAAAGGGTGTAGGTCTACAGGTTGAAAAGGGTTAATAAGTACCAGCATCACAAAAGAAAAAGGTCCACGTCTCCACATATCATTGTTAACTTTCAGAACAGAAGGAAAAAAAGAGAGAGAGAGATCCCAAAAAATTCCCAGAGGAAAATCAGGTCCTCTATGTAGGAACAAGATAGATTGGCATCAGATTTCAAATAATAAATGGTGAAAGAGAAAATGCCTTTATTAGAACTATGAAAAGGAAAAATTACACGTCAGACTTCTGTATATAAGACAATGTTCAATATTGTATAGAAATTGCAGGTTGGATAAGACGTTACAAACATGCCAGGATTTGGAAAGTTTATCTTCTGCATTTCTTTGGAGGTTCCCATGGATGTTCTTAAATAAAATGAAGGAATAAATATGAAAGTGAAATACAGAAGATTCGTCGAACAGTGGATCTTGTCCAGGAGAAGAGAAGAGAGAAGTTGCACAGTATAGCTGTGCAGTGAGTCTGGAAAGAAGATCCAGTCCAGATTGGAACAGAAGTGGAGTGTGAGGAGGAAGAATCTAGATGCTATCCATGAGAATTCTCAATAATGTTAGGAGGCAGTAAAAGCACCAGAAGATGCAAGGGAGAAAGAAGAAAATTAGAAGCCTCAGGAGAAACAAAAAACTCTGCCAGAAACAAGATGTAGTTATGTAACATATTATCTGGTTGTGTTTTGCGTAATGATTAGACTCTATGTATTAAATTTCACATTTTGAAATCAGTTTATCCATAAAGCATAGAAAATATACTCATGGTTACAGACACAGCATAATGTTTTCAACTTTAACCAAAGTGCAGGTAACAAAAGTGAAAATTTAGATAGTAGAGGTTGTGAGAATGAGTAGGCTAAATCAAGGTTAGGCAGTACTAGTATTCTCATTGCATGAAGTGAGGAATTAAAAGATGCTACATAATTTCTAAAAAAATAAAAGTTAAGTTATTCTATTGAAAGTTATAGAAATAACCAATAAAGGAATTAAAAATTGTGACACAACTATATTTTGAAGTGAAAAAGAGTAAATGGTGTAAGTAAATAAATATTTCTCATAGCAGAAAATCAATGGGTTGTGAATAAATTAATTTATGAAGTATGTAAAGGTATGAAGGTATGATCATCAGAGTTGAAAACAGATAATTGAAGGAATAAAATGTGTCTACCTCTGGGGAGTGACTTGCAGATGGGTAGTCGTAAGTCATAACGTAATGATTTTATTAAGAGCATTTCTATACTACTTGGTTTGATTATGTGTATTTTTAAATTAAAACAAACACTCCAGTGGAAAAAGTTTGTAAAGAAAACTTTTGGCAATGCAGTGGTCCAACTGTTCTTTTTCTATTTGCGTCAACTTTTCCTGACATGTTCCACAGAATTAGATTATGTGGTTTGGACAAATTTCTGACTAATTAATTCATCATCAGTTTTTTTCAGAGAAATTTGGAGATATTTAAAAGACATTTCTGGTCTCTATCTGATGTTTGGGGGTGCAGCTATCTTGCCTCCTGTAAAACATTTTTTGATACCATCATTTACTGGGTTCTTATGAGAATGGTCAGTAAGATGTATCTACTGTCGGTAGAACAAAGGTATATACATTTTCGGGTTAAGAAGACAGGGATAAGTATCATTTGGGTCATTACTATCATGAGCAGTTAAGGTAGCATAGGGAAACTATGGATACTTTAACAAATATTGACACACTTGTGATTACAATGTAAAGAATAATTTACAGGCATAATTTTGTCAATATAGAGAATACATTAGATAATCCCCATGATATAGTTGTCTACATGGGCAATGAGTTGAAGATATCAAATCTAATAGAAGGATTAGGAAAAATGCTGTAAGAAATAGAAACTGCATGGAAAACTAAAATATTAGTGGCAATCAATCAAAGACGGATTGAGTCAAAATTTTCATAATAAATCTTGAACATCCTGTTGAAATGTAATTTTATGATGCAATAAAATTTTAGGAGAGAAGCAAAATTACAGGCTTTAATAAAATGACATTATTTCAGAGAGATAATTTGCAAATACATGGGAAGTAACTTCATCTGGATGAAACCAACATGTGCTTTTTCCCACTAATGTTATTTTGGATTTCTTTTGTATTGATGTGTTAGCTGAATCAGTGTTATTGTTCCATCTGGCCACTGTTGATAAAGTAAAACATAATTAATAATGGATTTTAAAGATTTTATTAAAATTTTAAGAAAGTGCGCTAGTCACTGAAATCTAAGCCTCTGTAAATAATTTCCATGATATCTAGAGCAATAAGCTTTTGTTAACTAAAAGACAGTGCTGTCTAATAGTACAAAAAGGTGAAATCAGAAGGTCTGGGTGTCAACTCTGATTGCTACTTGCAAGATTTGTGAACTAAAGCAGATACCTTAATCCCATGTTTTTGAGCACCCATTTTTATCATTTTCAATGGAAATGACAATACCTACATATTTATAAAGATTTCAAATAAGTCTGTGAAGTTACTTGTAAAATTTTGAAGCAAATAGAATATCTGTACACATATGCACACATAGAATGGTTTTCTAAAATGTAGAATTGAAATCCTGAGTATTATTTAACTGACATGGTTTGTATTAAGCAGAGCATTTTAATCAACAGCATCTACTTTATTATATACACTCAATTGTAATCATACAGGACTGGGAAAAATTCTTTCCTTATGACATGAAATTGGTATATGCTATATACCCATATTCAAGGCATCTTTTACTGGACAAAGAACAAAAATCAAACAACCCTTTATATAATTTTCTTCTAATAAAAGTAATATATAGTTTCTGATTTCTTGGATTACATTCTTAGTTAAGTTCCTGCCTCCTTATTGGCTAGTTCTTTGCTTTGGAACTGCATGGAATAAAGGTTAGGTCATAAATATAGTCTGTATCCATGGCAACATGCATTTCTGTTTCAACATTTTGCAGGTAGTTATTTTCCCGCTAGAACTGACTTAGGTGTGCTGGGGGATAAATGGGTATTTCTTTACCAGAATAAATCTAGTAATCTCAGTACTGCAGGGGGTGGCAAAGGGAGGAGAATAGAAGCTGGATAGCTAAGCTAAGCATTAGTAGGGACCATTAAATTATTAGGAGAGTCAGATGATGGGTGAGAAGCTCAAATAAGTCAGTTTGAGGTTAATGAAGTCAGATCAAGAGGTCAAAGAATAAACTTCAAGAGTCCAGGTAGTTAAAGCAAGAGATAAAATAACATAATTACCGAAAGTCAGGAATCTAATCACAAAACAATTTGAGAAACAGGTGGTAACCTCAATTTAGGAGCAAGCATAAGGTCAGAAATCCAGATCAGAGATTGAGGGTAACAAAGAGGTTTAGTCAGGCAGGTGAGCTAGCTGCGAGCCCATCTTGGAGGCCAGATTCATTCTGGCTCGAGTGTGTGTCCTTCCTTCCCAGGGAATGATCCAGTGAGTGGGAGGGAGAGTGCAAGCTGGTGCCTGAGGTTGCATGGGATAGAGAGGATGAAAGGAGTTTCTGCACCTTTTAGGTCAACAAAAAGGAAAACAATCTCATAAATTATGTACCTCATCTACTATCAGGTGACCTTGTTCTGTACTCTAGGTAAGTACAGCATGCAACTAGTAGGCTACCAATCGTTTTAACAGGGATTGGAAACCCATTGAATACGGATTAGTAGAAGTTACATGGACAAAGCTTTCTAATTGCAGAATGTTTTTAGAAGAGCTGTGATCTAAATTGGGTAGAAGATTTTGTTATCAAAAATGTCAATCTCAAAATACATTTGATGTTTATTAGTATTCAGTGAAAAAATTAACTCACATAGCTATTTTAAAATGTTAAGCTAATGAAATCGCATTTATGTTTTCAGTTGTTCATCTCTAAATTTGCTTACTGCATTTCTCTGTGGGTTTTGAAAATCTATTGATATCCGTGGTTTTGATCTAGGTAGTTTTTGTTGCTTGGTTTATTTTAAACACTGTTATAATTAGGACCATTGTGTCTGTAGCTAAATGGTTGAATATCTAAGATGAATAAGTTTTCTTAAATTTCAATTACTGTCTAGTTTTACCAGATGCAAGAATATAACGTTGACAAGAATTTAACATTATATTTAGTAAGATAGATTCTTAAAATGGTAGTCTAAAGCTCTCTATAAATTAACTTAAAACCTTTATTTTTATATTATATTATTGTTCTCATGTGTATATGTAATAATCATGTATTATGATTCTAATGTCTATAGGCCAGTTTTCATTATAGAGCTATTTATACCTTTTGAATATACACTTGAATTTATTTAAGAATAGCCTTTTTATGTTAAATCTTATAAAAGCCTCAGCTAAAAGAAACGCAAAAATGTTAATATAATTAAAAGGTAATTTTAAATGTTGAAAATGGATAAATAACTTAAAATTAATAATTATGTATTTTATATTTTTAACCAGAGGCAAATAATATTACCATGAATTTAGTTAGTGCATTTTTTCTAGTTATTTGCTTTGGCTTTGCCCACACAATTTCTTTTTATATTAGGTGAATTCATTTTATGAATAGAGAAAAAAAA
Organism: Theropithecus gelada; assembly: GCF_003255815.1. NCBI lineage: Eukaryota > Metazoa > Chordata > Mammalia > Primates > Cercopithecidae > Theropithecus > Theropithecus gelada. The sequence continues at coordinate 39,425,264 of NC_037684.1, read as the reverse complement.
GCAACAAATAAGAAGGTCACGTACAAAAGTACAAATTATGATAGTAAATTCACCGTTGCATAGTCCCATGGGGTTGCGTTGTTGATGTAGAAGTCGTCCAAGCTTTGACAAGTGCAGGGATTAAGAGCAAGGTAACTCCACTCTCTTCTGACACTATAAACATAATGCAAGGTCATCTGACACTGACGATATCTTGGGGAGGCCCACCTGGTCAGCAAAGTTGTCCTTTGAGGTCAAATTGTCTAGAGAGGATACTGTGTTGCTGTCCTGGAGATATTCAACACCAGCGCCTTCATGGCATTAGAGTGATTTCCTTTCTCTGCGTGTATTTTATTTATTTATTTATTTATTTATTTATTTATTTATTTATTTATTTATTGAGATGGAGTCTTGCTCCATCACCCAGACTGGAGTGCAGTGGCGCGATCTCGGCTCACTGCAAGGTCTGCCTCCTGGGTTCACGCCATTCTCCTGCCTCAGCCTCCTGAGTAGCTGGGACCACAGGCGCCTGCCACCATGCCTGGCTAATTTTTTGTATTTTTAGTAGAGATGGGGTTTCACTGTGTTAGCCAGGATGGTCTCAATCTCCTGACCTCGTGATCCACCGCCTCGGCCTCCCAAAGTGCTGGGATTACAGGCGTGAGCCACCGCGCCCAGCCTGCATGTGTTTAAAGTGGTAGTTGCACAGAGTGAACACAGTGCACCAAAATGTACACATAATGGGAGGGAAATGCCATTAGAGGTCATGATAAGGGAGGGCTCACCATGATGATTCTGACCGAGGCAGCCACTGGAATCCACTTCACAGGGAACAGCACTCTCCTTCCTTTCATTGGCTCATTGTTAAAAATTCAACTCTTTGTGTCCCAGTGTTCTAGATTTTCTTATATTTAAGCAACCAAAACTTTAGAATACTTTACTTTGGTAATGTCCTACCATTGTTAGCACAGTAATTAGTGTGTTCTGAATGACACTCGTATAATGTGGGTGGGTGGTTGCAACCTTAGTGTGTAGCGTGTTTGGGTCGAGCAGCTAATACAGAACTGGCAAAAAACCTAGGTCAAAACTCTGCTTCCTGGAAAGGGGAAGTACAGTAAGTGGAGAGGGTGTTGAAAACCTTCTCTCCAATTACTTGAATGACATTCTTTATAAAAGTAGTTTTCTAGTGAAGAAGAATTCAGCTTGAATTTTATTCTTCTTCGAAGGCCAAATAGGTTACCTGTCACTCCTGGAAACTCTGTCAAGAAAATAACTTTTAAGGTGTTTCTAGATGCTGCAAATAACATCTTCCTGACACCTAGTCCTTCTGTTTGTGAGCCCTGATGTTGCGCCAGAGTGAGTTATGGATAATGCACCTGTATTGGCTTTTTAATACTGATTTTCTGCATTTTTCAGGATAAGGTTATTAAAAGTGCAATTTGGAGGTAGTTTTGTTTCAGTGTAATTCAGTCTTAAGTGAAATATTTCTACTTTTATAATTCTATTTGAGTCTAGAAAAATATATTGTGCTTCTATTACCTTTTAAATCATTTAATTTATAGAATAAATGCTTCTACATAGCTATTTTACGTGTAGTAGATATTTCATTTGCAATTTTCCAAAATAGGCCAATGTGCTATGAACCTTCTTTTTTCTTTTTTAGTTTTAACCTAGAAGCAAATTGTTATGGAGTTTTTAACTCACTTTCTTTAAGATCTATTTTTAATTAGATGATTTGAGTAGTTCTTTTAAAATAAAACTAGAAATTTCAACATCAGTTATGAATCTTTAGCAGTATCATTCCTCACAAAAAAATCCAAATGTAGCCATTAATGCTTTCCAGTTCATGTGACTCATAACATGTTTTAATTCTCCTTTTGAAGTTTTCTCCCCCTTCAGATAAGCATATACACTGATTGCTTTTTCTTTTGTATTTTCACTTTCTTTCTTTCTTTCTTTTTTATTCTCTACCTAGAGTACTCTCCTCTTTTGCAGGTAAGATAATTTTTTTTTCTTGACATTAGACTTTGTAGTGTGCTCCAAACCTGGGTATTAATTGTTCTAAAATTTTCAACCAAATTAAAGTTTCTCTTGCATTTCCTATATGTTAAGTTCTGTCCTGTCTTTCATCTTGTAATTTACTAGTGTCATTGTGAACAATGGTGCCACACTTTAAGTCTTCTGTATAGAATTCCCGCCACAGCTAACCTACTCTTTGGAGTTTGGGTGAATTTAAGCCTCTTCTTCATCTTTACAAGTTGCAGAGGAAATATTTTCACTGAACCACAAGATGGGCTAATGATTTCATTTCCAATTACTAGTTCTAATAATAATGGTAGAACAAGAGTCAAAAAACAGACATGCACTTCAAATAATACCAAATATGCCTTATTGGCTCTCAGAACCATTTCTGAATCACTTTAAAGGTAATCCATTGGCTGTATTTCTAAATAGTTCTTGGTCATTTAAGGGATCTTAAAAATGTTTTCCACTTGATAAAGCACAGGCAATATTAGTGAAGAAAGTTCTGTTTGCAGGTTAGAACGCAGCAGGTTGAAAATGGAAAGTGTGCTGGCCTAGGCATCTGAAGAGCTGATTTCTTGCCCAGACTTTTATGTGACTTTACCTGCGTCCCTTAATGTGTCTCTTTTCTACTGTTACCAGCTACCTGTGTATGCAATAACTTATGAGAACACATGTTGAAGTTTGGGCCCTGTAAAAATACTATAAAAAATATAAACTTTATTTCAGAAACTTACAGCAAAACGTTGCCTCACCTACAAAATAACTGTATGACTTGTGACTTAATTTGAAATCAATCATTTCCAAAAAATATTAAAAGGCATATTGTATAATTGTATAGTAAAATATGCTTTTTATTTTAACTGTTTAGATGAATTTCAGTTTTTAAATGCTAATGAACATATATATAGTTGTATGCATTATATAAATTTAATCTCCATGAAATAAATTGACAGGTTAAACCTATCCAATATATTCTTTTTTATTGATACAACAATATTTTCCTAATATAGTCTATTATTGTTTTCTTAATATGTATGCTGTCCTTTGAAATCTGAATATTCAATTTCAAAACATCAATTCTATATATTTGATAAATCTCAAAATGCATATTTCATTCAATGTATTTTTTTTAAATTTTGAGACAGAGTCCCACTTTGTTGCCCAGGCTGGAGTGCAGTGGCACGATCTCGGCTCACTGCAACCTTCACCTCCTGGGCTCAAGCAATTCTCCTGCCTCAGCCTCTCGAGTAGCTGGAATTACAGGTGCCCGGCACCATGCCCAGCTAATTTTTGTATTTTTAGTAGAGACGGGGTTTCACCTTGTTGGCCAGGCTGGTCTTGAACTCCTGACCTCAAGTGATCCATCTTACTCGCCCTCTGGGAAGTGCTGGGATTATAGGTGTGAGCCACTGCACCTAGCCATCAATGTGTTTCTTTTATTAAAAAATAAAATGAGATGTTTTATTTTGGTGGAGTAAAAGTTTTAGATGAATAAAAGTCTGAAGTTTTGCCTCATTAATAACTTTGACATAAAGAACATGAACCAAATATAACAGAAAGAATATCTATTCTTTGTATTTTAATTTAAAAAATTTATTAATACATATAATAATATAAACTCATAATACATACTTCGATTATATACTATAACCAACAGAAGTATGTATTTTCAAACCTAGTCAGCAGGATTTTTTCCCCTTCAACATTATTTGAAAAAATATTCATGAGTGACTTCATTCCCCCTTTACTTCATAAGAGGGGAGCTGCAGTCACTAAAAGTTATCTCCCAGTATTTCCACTTGACAAAGTTCTCAGTGAAATTTTAAGGACGCATAACTAAGAACAAATTTGGGGTGATTTGTAAACAAACATATTAAAATGGGAAATACATAGCAATAAAGCTAAGTTATGAAATAATAAGCTCCTTATTATTTAGAATCTAAAGAAAAAGAGGTAAGGAGAATTTAAGTGTATAGGCTCCATAAAAGTAAATAGCTAATAACAAGAATTTTTTTTTCAAAATTACTTACAGGATATTCATCTGGCTTCTGTAGATTAACCCCAATCTCTTAAACTTTATACATTTATGTGACTTTACATTGATAATTGGTCTTTGTAATAATGACCTTGAATCACTGTATGGTCCTGGAGTATTTTCAAACTCTTCGAAGTAAGATTAGAGTATTGTTACAGGATCCTTGGGGTGTTGCTTCACCAGCTGGAAACCTCTGTGGCCGGTGGCATCTTTGCTTGGGTTTTGCTCTGGTACTCTGGGCTTGTTTTGCCCACTTGGCCTGGCAGGCTGTGTCAGCTTGCACTACCTGCCTGGATCCCACCAAAGTGGTGAGTAGTATGTGAGCGAGCATGGGGTCCAGCTGCTGTGCACAGGCCGGCAGGCTGGCAGCGGTGGGGCGGGCAGCTCCAGGCGTGCTAGCTCCCTGCAAGGTTGTGGCTGGACCGGGCATACCATAAGCAGTTGCCATGGCTGACACAGGGAATGTGGTGTGGCGCCCAGAAACTCGGGGACATCAGGAACTGCAGAGCTTTAAAGAGGGTGTTATAGCCCTGGCTTGGGGAGCTCCTGGGTCTGGGCTCCCTGAAGGGCTGCAGCTCTTCTATGCTTCTCTCTTCTCTCCTCTGTCCTTCTCTCTTCTCTCCTCTCTCCTTCTTGTCACCTGCAATGTGGTGAGCAAGGGGCATGGGTTTGTATTACACCTCTTTTAGCCCCACCATTTGGCAGGTCCCAAGTTCTTGTCCTGTGTCCAGGAAGAATGAGGTATGCAGACAAGTGGAGGGTGAGCAAGATGAAAAGGAGCTTTTTTGAGCATTAGAACAGTTCAGAGGAGACCCAGACTGGGTAGCTCCTCTCCGTAGCCAGGCTGTCTAGACAGGTGTTCAGCTCTTAGCAGAGAGGGTAGCTCCTCTCTGCAGGCAGATCGTCCCAATGAGCATTCAGCTCTCAGCAGAGAGGGAACCCTGAGGTGGGTAGCTCCTCTTGGCAGCTGGTCATCCTTTGTCTCTTCTGATCTGGCTGAGTTCGGGGCCTTTTATGGGCCTCAGAGGGGAGGAAGTGCTTGCAACTGGTCCATGGATGGCCATGGCAGGCCAGGAAAAAGCACCACAGGTTTCCACTACTGTCTGCGGGGACCAGCAGCCCAGCTCCCAGGCTTCAGGCCCTCCCTGGCTTGAAGGTGGGGCTTCACCCCCACCTCCTTCCGCCCAGAAGCCTGTCTGCCTCCTGCTGCCGTTCATGGTGCCCAGGCTCTTTGTGCCAAGGGGTGCCTGCATGCCAGCACCAAGCTGCCCTCAGCCCCACCTCGGCCTCCCTCCTATGCCTGTTGGTGCCCAAAGTCTGGAGGGGACTGAGGTGGCAGGGGGCTGGTGTGTCCGCAATGCCTCCATGGTGAGCACAACCGACCAGGCTGCAACAGCACCTGGGCTCGGCCCCAGCCTTGCTCCGGGATTGGAGTGGGTGCCGGGAGCAGGCAGAGGCCAGGCGGTGGGAGCAGGCATCTCTGACCCTGCTGGGGAAATGAGGGCCCTTCCCAGGCCCCTGAGAGTGCAGAGATTCCTGGGTACATGGCTGCGGCTGGGTGGCTGCAGCTGCACCCGGGAAGGCAGGGCTCCTGCCTGCTCCTAGACCCTAAGAGCACAGGGAGGTCCAGGTCCACAGCTGCGACTTGAGTGACTGCAGCTGCGCCCAGGAGGGCAGGGCTCCTGCCTGCTCCCAGCTCCCACCGGCTCTGTAGAGTGCAGCACCACCCTGGGCCCAGCTCCGCCTCAGGGCACCTCTGTGTCTGCCCCTCTGTGCCCAATCGTGCTGCTCCCCCACTGTCAGGTGACTCGGCTGGGCCCCATCACAACAGCTCCCAGAGTGGCAGGCTCTGGGGGGCTCCCAGGGGTGGGTTCTGCACACTGCCCACCTTCTCTCTGCATTTTCCCTGCAGCAGTGGCAGGTGAGGGGCAGGTGGCCTGGCAACCCCAGCCAACCCTGCCCAAACGAACCTGATGCTCTTGGGACCGGCTTCACAAGTCCCCAGCTGCACCTTCAGCCACATGCTGGTGGGCTCCCAAGACCAGTGGGGAGGGAGGTTGAGGCCGCAGCAGAGGCTCCAGGCCTGGGAGCGGGTCCTGCCCAGCTGTGCAAGGGTGTGGGTAGTGCAGTAGGTTGCTTTGGGGATCTGGACGGCCCATTGCTGCCATCAGTATTATAGGTGTATATGTAGCAACTTGTCCTCCTCAATATAGTATGCTTAGTTCTCACTGTATGATACTTACCATAAGCTGGTTATCTCACTTACATACAAGCCACACACACCAACTGCAACAGTCCTTCCCGGCTGGGTGCAGTGGCTCACACCTGTAATCCCTTTGGGAGGGATTGCAGCACTTTGGGAGGCCAAGACGGGCAGATCACTTGGGCTGAGGAGTTCCAGACCATCCTGGGCAGCATGGCAAAACCCTGTCTCTACAAATAATACAAAAATCAGACAGTCGTGGTGCCATGTGCCTGTGGTCCCAGCTACTGGGGAGGCTGAGGTGGGAGGATCGCTTGAGCCTGGGAAAGGGAGGCTGCAGTGAGGTGAGATCATGACACTGCACTTCAACCTGGGCGACAGAGTGAGACCCTGTCAAAAGAAAAAACCCACAAAACAAAACAAAAGTCTTTCCTGTATAAAGTAAAATGAAAGGACCAAGTAGGTAAAAGGTACATACATACGTACACACACGCACACACACACAGACACTGCAGGAGTGGCTGTAGTGGCTACAGTAGCACTCTAACCTTTTCTACATGACGTGACCAGTGGAGAAATTAGGTGGTCACTTTACATCTTTACTCATCTGGGAGGTTTTCAGTCCTATGGCATTTACGTCCTTGTAATAAAGATGTCAATGGTGGTGCACTGCTCTTTCCTTTAGCCAACAGCCATGAGCAGGCACACCTCAGCCTTTCTAGTCTACGCTCACCCATAATTTACACAAGAAGCACAGGTACGTTTGAATTCTGTGACATCGTACTCTCAGAAGCCTGAATGAAGCAGTTCTGATCATGCCTGACCAAAGGTTAGTCACTTCCATACTGTATCGCTAACTAATTGTGTGTGTGACCAGCTGAAGAATGTCGAGGAAGGGGGGGGGAGTATGGCGTCAGGGCCCCAGTTATTAGGGTCCTTGGCTTTCACTGGAAAGAAATTTCCAGTGACGGGGAAGTCAGGAGCTTGGACTGCTTCTCTTGAAATCTAATCCACATCTTGAGAATTCTGCTTCCTTGATACATCTTGGGTATAAATAAGGCTACAGCTCTTCTGAAAGGGACACTCAGGCACGTTCACACAGACATCCAGCATGTTAAAATATGACTCGAAGAGGTAATGGATAGTTAGGTGGACACATGGAGTGGCAACTGCCCGAGGATCAAAACTCTGGAAGATCTGAAACCTGTGTCAAAGCCAGAGTTCCCAGGAGGCACTCACCTTTCTTTTACTTTTCTTTTTTCTTTTTTCTTTTTTTTGAGACAGAGTCTCACTCTGTCACTCAGGCTGGAGTGTAGTGGTGCGATCTTGGCTCACTGCAACCTCCGCCTCCCAGGTTCAAGCGATTCTCCTGCCTCAGCCTCCTTAGTAGTTGGGACTACAGGTGTGCGCCACCCTGTCTAGCTAATTTTTGTATTGTTAGTAGAGACAGGGTTTCACCATGTTGGCCAGGATGGTCTCAATCTCTTCACCTCATAATCTGCTTGCCTCAGCCTTCCAAAGTGCTGGGATTACAGGCGTGAGCCACTGCGCCTGGCTGTGGAGACACCTTTCTAGGAACACCTCTGCCTCAGACTGTGCTGAATTCAAACCTCCTAATAGCCCATCTTCTACCATTTTGTTTCTTTTTAATCATGCCTATGGCCTGAACCTGTCGTCCTCGTGACACACCATTCTCCTGCTTCAAAACAGAGCTGACTAGTATTTAATTATTGTATTTAATTTGTTAGAAACAAATTAACCATCTGTCATTATTTCTAGTAGTAACTTTTATCTTTGGAAGGCAAAAGCCATGTTGTCTTATAAGGTTAAATTCTTTTATGCTTAAGGTCTTATGGGAGTTGTTTGTAAAATGAAAGAAAATTATTTTGCGTATGACATTTACAAAATAATATTAGGAGACTAAAAGACCATAAATTAAAATAATGTATTTTTTGAATTTATAAGCTTAAATCCAAGTATGTGTATTTATTGTGTCCAGAATAATGAAAATGGAGGAATAATATTGATACATTTCATATGATTTAAAATAATAAATTTGGTGGCCTTAATATTAATAATACATAATTAAAATGTATGCTAGAACTACTAGTGTGTTATTCTGAAGAGAATATGTTATTTTTAAATTAACTTTATTAAATACTAAACAAAAGTAAGGAATAATGAAGCCATGTAGTATTCAAAAACGTGATTAGAATTAAGTGTCTCCTATGAAATATTCACAAAAAAATTGTTGGGATATGTGCATTTCCATAATAAATAGTAGCACTCTTACAGTGTATTAAAAATAATTATTGTCCTAAAATTTAAGAAATTATCTTTTAGAAGCATTCTTCTTGTCAGCTGGGCTTCAAACCTCTACATCATCTTTTTAAAATTTTTATCTAGTGTCTGATACGTACAAAGAATGTGTGTCATAATTAATATTTAAATACTAATACATACAACAAAATGAACACCATGAACTGACCACTCAAGTTGAGAATTGGAACATTAATATTACTATTTTTTTTTTTGAGGCGAAGTCTTGCTGTGTCACCCAAGCTGGAGTCAGTGGCACAATCTTGGCTCACTGCAAGCTCTGCCTCCCAGGTTCACACCATTCTCCTGCCTCAGCCTCCCGAGTAGCTGGGACTACAGGCGCCCGCCACCTCGCCTGGCTAATTTTTTGTATTTTTAGTAGAGACAGGGTTTCACCGCGTTAGCCAGGATGGTTTCGATCTCCTAACCTCGTGATCCGCCCGCCTTGGCCTCCCAAAGTGCTGGGATTACAGGTGTGAGCCACCACACCCGGCCAAGAATTGGAACATTATTAAAACTGCTGCCTGTACCTGTGTGCTCCTTCCTTTCCCATATTCCTGACCACCCTGCCCCAGGGGTAACCATTATTCATAATTGTGTGTCAATAGTTACCTAATAATATTTTATGGCTTTATCATACATATATATATATTCTCTGAACAAAATATTGTTTATTTTTATTTGTTTTTGAACTTTGTAAAAATGGTTGCATGTTGTAGATAATCTGATTTGCATTTTTCGTTCAGTAACTTACATTTAAGATTCACCCATTGTGTTGTGCACAGCTCTGGTTAATACATTTTGCTGTATATGATACCCCACTGTATCAAGATAAATCGTGACAACCATGAGGGACCAGTTGAGTTATGTAGTTCTTCAAATGCTGCTGCCTACATTCTTGGGCATGTGCCTGGTGTTCATGTGTAAAAGATTCTCAACAGATTGCTAGGATATAGCTTATGAACGTGTCCAACTTTCCGAGGTAGTGCCAATTTAACTTACAGTAAGGTTTTATCATATTACAACCAAATCAGTAATGTGTAAGAATACCCATTGATACACATTCTTGCCAACATTTGGTATTGTCAGACTTCTTATTTTTTGCAAATATGGTGATTGTAAAATGATATCAAAATAGCCTTAATTTGCATTTGTGATGACTAATGAAGTTGGGCACCTTTTCACGTTTACCTATTAAAATGTTGCCTTTTATGACGTGCCTGGTCATGTATTGTTTTACTTATTTTCTGTTGGGTTATTTATCTTGTACTTGTTGATATACTTTAGACATTCTCGATAATATTCTTTTGTAAGTTACGTATGTTGCAGATGTTCCCTTCTAGTTTGTGATTTAGTTTTCCATTCTCTTTCTTGTGTCTTTTGATGAACAAAGGTTCTTAATTGTATTGCAATCTAATTCATCAATCTTTTCAAGTTAGTGCCCTTTAAGTCATGCCTTTCCTTACTTTGAAGTCATAAAGCCATCTCCCATATTTTTAAAAGTTTTGTCTCACATTTGGTCTCTCATCCACTAAGAACTGATTTTTTTAAAAAAGTTTTATTGAGATATAATTTCCATACCATATAATTCACCTATTGACACTGTACAATTCAGTGGTTTTCAGTATCTTCAGGATTGCGAAACCATCATCACCATTAACTGTATCACCTCTGTCCAAAAACTCAGACCCATTAGTGGTCACTCTTCATTTCCACTCAATACTCCCAGACCTAGGCAATCTGCTAATCTAATCTATCTCTATAGATGCGCCTGTTTCAGATATTTCATGTAAAATATTGGAATCACACAGTATGTTGTGACTGGCTTCCTTCACTCAGCATGTTTTCAACTGAGTTCATTCATACTGTAGCATGTGTTAGTTCTGCATTTCTCTTTAGTGCTGAATAATATTCCACCGTGTGGATATGCTGTATTTCACTGGTCCGTTCATCAGTTGATGGACATTTTGATTGTTTCTCCTTTGGGGCTGTTATGAATATTGCTGCTATGCACATTCATGTTACAAGTTTTTGAGTTAACATGAGTTATATTTCTCTTGGATATAGACCTAAAAATGGAAATAACTTATTTTTGTCTATTGTGTAAGATAGGGGCCTGCTTTTATTTTTCCCCATATAAATAACTTCTTGTGTCAGCATAATTTTTAGAATACATTGGCTTGTCCCATCCCCAGAACACTGTAATACCAGCTCTGTCCAATGTGAGCCTGTTTCTAGGCTTTCAATTCTGTTTCATTGGTCGAATTTTTTCTATTCTCTATGATAAGACTATACTGTGTTGATTATGATAACATTATGTTAGACCCACATTTCTTGTAGGGAATATCACACCACCTTTTTCTTTTTAGGGGTGTCATGGTACTATGTTTGTCCCTCTACCTTTTAAATTCATCTTGTCAGGTTTCCTGAAAACTCTTCTTGAAGTTTTAATTGGACTTACACCCTAGATTAATCTGCAGAGAACTGATGAAGAGACTTTCATCACCCTGATATATCTCTTAGTTATTTAGATTGTCCTTTTATGTCTTTCAGACAGCCTTATATATTTTTCCCTAAGGTTTTGCACATCTTTTGATAGGCTTATTTATAAGATTCTTTATTTGTTGTCATAGTTGTAAATGTTTTATAATTTTTTTGCTGATGTATAAAAACTGCAGTTGATTTTTGAACATTGATCATTTATTCAGACATCATTCTAAGCTCTTATTTCTAATAATTTGTACATTCCTTTTCATTCTTTATATATACCATCATGACATCTATTATTAGAGATAGGGTTTTTTTTTTTTTTTTTTTTTTTGAGATGGAGTATTGCACTGTCTCCTGGGCTGGAGTGCCGTGGTGCAATCTTAACTCACTGTGACCTCTGTCTCCCAGGTTAAAGTGATTCTCCTGCCTCAGCCTCCCAAGTAGCTGGGATTACAGGCACCTGCCACCATGCCCAGCTAATTTTGTGTGCGTGTGTGTGTGTGTGTGTGTGTGTGTGTGTGTGTGTGTTTAGTAGAGACGGGATTTCACTGTGTTGTCCAGGCTGGTCTCAAACTCCTGACCTCATGATCCACCTACCTACCTTGGCCTCCCAAAGTGCTGGAATTACAGGTGTGAGCCACCGTGCCTGGCCCAGTTTTGTTTTTATGTTCTTGTCATACACTTGTGAATACGAGTAATGATAGTAGACATTCTTTTCTTCTTCCTAGTTTAAAAGGGATATTTTAAAACTTCACAATAAAGAATGAATGAAATTTGATGACTCTTTTGGCAAATACCTTTTATCTGGTTAAATGATCTTTTCTATTTCTATTTTGCTAAGAATTTTTGTTGTTAAATTTTATCAAATGTTTTTCTGTGTATTCAGATAATCATAACATTTTCTCTTTTCTTTTGAGACGGAGTATCACCCTGTCACCCAGGCTGGAGTGCAATGGCATGATCTCAGCTCACTGCAACCTCCGCCTCCTGGGTTCAAATGATTCTCCTGCCTCAGCCTCCCGAGTAGCTGGGATTACAGGCACCCGCCACCCCATCCAGCTAATTTTTTTTTTTTTAGTAGAGACGGGGTTTCACCATGTTGCCAGGCTGGTCTTCAGCTCCTGACCTCGTGATCTGCCCGCCTCGGCCTCCCAAAGTGCTAGGACTACAGGCATAAGCCATGACACCCAGCCAGTGTTTTTTCTTTTAATGCGTTAATGGAGTAAATTATATTATAGGTTATTTTCAAATGTTACATCAACCTTAGGTTACATTCAACTTTTTTCCATAAGATAAAATTAAGGTAAAATTAAAAGCACTTTGAATTGATCTCTGGAAGGAGACCCAAGATACTTTTGACACTTCTTACATTGGTACTATTTTGGGTGAGGATGAGGTAGTTATTGATGACAGTCAGGGGTGAGTGGAAGATAGTTTACCGTATCTACTTTTGTGGCTTATAAATTCTTACCAATGTCATCCTATTTCCTAATCAAAAATAACTTCATGGCCGGGCGCGGTGGCTCAAGCCTGTAATCCCAGCACTTTGGGAGGCCGAGACAGGCGGATCACGAGGTCAGGAGATCGAGACCATCCTGGCTAACACGGTGAAACCCTGTCTCTATTAAGAAATACAAAAAAAAAAACTAGCCGGGTGAGGTGGCGGGCGCCTGTAGTCCCAGCTACTCGGGAGGCTGAGGCCGGAGAATGGCGTGAACCCGGGAGGCGGAGCTTGCAGTGAGCTGGGATCCGGCCACTGCACTCCAGCCTGGGCGACAGAGCGAGACTCCGTCTCAAAAAAAAAAAAAAAAAAAAAAAAAAAAAACTTCATAACATTTAAATTAAAATACTTAGAAATAATTGATAATGAAAATCAGTTTCTCAAATCTTGAAGGATGAAGCTAAAATGAGAGAAATGGGTACACTTAACCTGCCATTTATTTTTAAATGATTAATTGTTAATGAGGTAGGCAACCAGCTTAAGAAGTTAGAAAAATGAAGCAATTTCTGATAGGTAGGACTGATCAAAGAACAAAGTGCAAATAAACAATATTGGGAATAAAAATAAAGCTATGGTAATGTTATCAATAAAAGATATATTAATAACATTAAATTCTAAAAAGGATATATTGCAGATTATCAGAGATTAAAAAATAAGATATTAAAAAAGCATCATGCCAATAATTAGAGAACCTAGGTGAAATGGACAGATTTCCAGGAATACATAAAATGTCACCAGATGAAACAGAAAGCTAAATAATCTAATATAATTAACCAAATTTTAAAAACAGTTAAAAATCTTTCAACAAAGAAAACACTGAGTTCATGTAATTTTACAGGTGGTTCTATAAAAATCTCCCATGGGACAGGTCACTCTAGTCTTTTACAAACTTTTCCAGAGAAGAGAGAAAGAGAAAAATACTCTCAAACCAATTTAAGAGATTATAATACTGATACCAAAAGATGACTGATACAGGAAAAGAAATAAAAAATTCCAGGCCAACTCACTCATGAACACACACATACAAATTATTAGCAAATCAAGTCCAATAATGTGTAAAAATAAAGTATGTAATCACCAAGTTGTAGAGAATGCAAGGACATAAAAATTTATAAATGCCAACAAATATCAAATTTAGATGAAGAGGAAAAATTCCTAAACTATAAAAATTTACCAAAACTGACTCTGTAAAAGACTGGAAAATGTGAATCATCCTATAACCATCAGAAAAATTAAAATAGTAGTCAAAATTTTTTCCAGATATAAAATATCAAGCCCAGATGGCCCTACTGGCCAGTTCCACTAAATATTTAGGAACAAATAACTCATCTTATACTGATTCTTTCAGAGGATAAAAAAGGTAGCATCATTCAGCAACTCAATTTATGAGACTAGCATAACATCAATTAAAAAATATGCCAAGGAGAGTCCAGAAAAAAACATCTCAGGTCATTCTCTCAAAAATCATTAGCAAATTATTAGCAAACTGAATCCAGTAATATTATCTTACGGAAAAAATTGAATGTAACCTAAGGTTGATATAACATTTGAAAATAACCTATAATATAATTTACTCCATTAATGCATTAAAAGAAAAAAACACTGGCTGGGTGCGGTGGCTTATGCCTGGAGTCCTAGCACTTTGGGAGGCCGAGGTGGGCAGATCACAAGGTCAGGAGTTCGAGACCAGCCTGGCAACATCGTGAGACCCCCGTCTCTACTGAAAATACAAAAATTAGCTGTGTGGGGTGGCTGTCATCCCAGCTACTCGGGAGGCTGAGGCAGGAGAATCGTTTGAACCCAGGAGGCAGAGGTTACAGTGAGCCAAGATCACGCCATTGCACTCCAGCCTGGGTATGCGTGGCCGGGTGCAGTGGCTCATACCTGTAATCCCACCACTTTGGGCAACCAAGGCAGGAGGATCACTTGAGCTCAGGAGTTTGAGACCAGCCTGCACCACATAACAAGACCCTATCGCTACAGAAAATAAAAAAATTATTTAAATTAGCTGGACATAGTGGTGCATGCCTGTAGTTCCAGCTACTTTAGGAGGGAGGCAGGAGAATCACTTTAGCCCAGGAGCTCAAGGATACAGTGAACTATGAGTGTGCCACTGCACTCTAGCCTGGGTGGCAGAGTAAGACCCTGTTTCTAAATATCTAGATAGATAGATAGATAGATAGATAGATAGATAGATAGATAGATAGATGGATGACTGATAGAAAGATAAAGAGATAGTGTGTTTTTTTTTTTATTTCAAATTATACAGGGAGAGTTTCCCATTGACTAGCTGCTGTCTCTAAATAAATAAATAAATAAATGTGTGTTTTGTAATTTCAAAGTATATGGGGATTGTTTGCAGTTACAAATATGACCATTTTGTAGAACCAAGCTGACTTGTCTTCCCCACACACCCAAACAAAACCAAAAACAAAATACACAGATCTTCACCAACAGCAACCCAGAGCTCAAGCATGAGTATGAGAGAGTTCCTGGGGCCATAGAGAAGTGGAAAAATACTGAGCGGACAGTAGGATCGTTGGACTTTCACATCTGCAGTACCCTTCTCCCCATTCTGCCAGGCACCAACTGCATGAAAAATCTCCCCTCAACTCACAGTTTCTATACTGGAAAAAGAGAAATTGAGGTGGTCAGCCAGTTTCCCCACTTTCTTGGGTTCCCTGGCAGGGGATTGGTCCTTAACCCATGGATAGCTTTATGACTGAAGGGAGAACTCCTCCCGAGGACAGGCAAAGACAAACAGGGAAGGTGGGACTACCCACCTTCGGCCAAAGGACACCAGATGTGAGTGTCTGTAGGACGTATGTTTTCCAGGTCCCCCGGACAGAACCTGGGCAGAAACCTTTAGCCAGCCTTCCCACACTGCTGGGATAATCACTTTGGGACTTCCGCTATTTGGGAAAGGCAGTGTTTCCACTATTTACTAGAGCCAAGGCGAACCTGGGTTTAAGGTGTCAACTGGAGCTAAAGAAATCTAGCAATAAAGATTCACTAAGCAAGTATATTCAGTCAAAACCCAAATGATCTGGACAGAGAAAACTGTATAAATAATCTTTCAATGCAAAGATATAGACATATACCCACAAGAAACAATAGCAAACGGTACCAAAAGGACAAAGCAAAAATCCAGTGACTGACTTGAACAAAAGGGCAGTTTGTGAGCTCTCTATCCGACAATTCAAAATAGCAGTTTTGCATGGACACACAGAGGGGAACAACGGACACTGGGGCCTGTCGGAAGGTAGAGGGAGGGAGGAGGGAGAGAATCAGGAAAAATAACTACTGGGTAGTACTAGGCTTAATACCAGGGTGACAGAATAATCTGTACAACAAATCCCCATGACACAAGTTTACCTCTGTAACAAATGTGCACATGTACCCCTGAACTTAAAAGTTTTTTTAAAATAGCAGTTTTAATGAAACTCAGTGACCTCCAAGATAACACAGGAAAACAATTCAGAAACTTATCAGAGAAATTTAACAAAGGAAATAATTTGAAAAACCAAACAGAAATCTTGGAACTGAGAAATACATTTGCTGAACTGAAAAATTCTACACAGGCTCTCAGTAGAATAAGCAGAGAAAATAACCAGTAAGCTTGAAGCCTGGCTATTTGAAAATACACAGTTAGAGGAGAAAAAAGAAAAAACGAAAAGGAATGAAGGAACAGAAAGTTACCTCAAAAGACCAAATCTAAGAATTGTTACTGGCATTGAAGAGGGAGCTGACCAAGAACAAGGAGTAGAAAGATTATTCAGGGAAATAATAACAGAAAACTTTCCTGAGAAAGATATAAATATCCATGAACATGAAGGTCTTAGAACACCAAGCAGATGCAACCCAAATGAGACTACTCCAAGGCATTTAATCAAACTCTCAAAGGTCAAGGCAGAGAGAAGATCCTAAAAGCAGTGAGAAATAAGAAGTAAATAGCAGGCTGGGCACGGTGGCTCATGCCTGTAATCCCAGCACTTTGAGAGACCAAAACAGGCAGATCACTTGAGTCCAGGAGTTTGAGACCAGCCTGGGCAACATGGTGAAACCCCATCTCTATAAAAATACAAAAATTAGCCAGGCACAGTGGCCTGAGCCTGTAGTTTCAGCTACTTGGGAGGCTGAGGTGGGAGGATTGCTTGCACCCTGGTGGTGGAGGTTGCAGTGAGCCAAAGTTGTGCCATTGCACTCCAGCCTGGGTGACAGAGTGAGACTTCATCTCAAAAAGCAAATAACATAAAGGAGCTCCAATTCATTTGGCAACAGCCTTCTCAATGGAAACCATACAGGCCAGGAGGGAGTGGAATGATAGTTTCAAAGTGCTCAGGAAAAAACAAAAAACTGTCACCTAAGAATATTGTATCCAGGAAAATTGTCATGTCATCCAAATGTGAAGAAGAGTTAAAGTTGTTCACAGACAAAAGCTGAGAGAATTCACCACCACCAGACCCATCTTGCAAGAAATGCTAAAGGGTGTTTCTTCAAACTGAAGGAAAAAAAATAATGTGCAAAAGAAAACTTTTAAAGGCATGAAACCCCTGGTTTAATGTACTTTAATTAAGTATATGGACAAACGATTACTACTCTTTTACTGTATGTGTGGTATGCAATTCACTCATAACTCTAGTAGAAAACCCCAAAGACAAATCGATCACAATAATAGCTACAACAATCTGTTAAGACATAGGTGATTTTAAACTATATAAATTGAGAAAACCAAAATGTTTGTTGTGTATGTGTGTTGGGGGTGGGTGGAGTTAAAGTGTAGAATTTTGTGTGTGTGTGTGTGTGTGTGGTTTTTTTTTTTGTCTTTTCTTTTATTTGTATCTAAGATAAGTTGTCATCTCTTTAAAATAACTTGTTATGTCCACAAAGTATATGAGGAATTATTTTTGCTTTTATTTGTGTTATTTTGTCATTGGTTTCTCACTTAATTGCAGTGTTGTCAAAAATGTCTCTGATACCACCAATTTCTTGCAGTGTGTTGACACTTGTATTTATATATATATAAAAATATAAACTTGCTTCACAGTTTCATAACTTTCCACATATAGATTTTATACATTAAGTTCTTTCATTTAATATTCTATTTCTTCCATAAATAGTTAATACATTTTTCATGAATGATGAAATCCACTACAAGAATGGATTTGTCTGTTTTCCCCATAGTTCGAATTAAGTTTGTTGTATATTTTTGACACAAGTTCCTTATCAACATATGTGCTTTGCAAATATTTTTTCCCAGTCTGTGTCTTATCTTTTCATTCTTTTAACTGTGTCTTTCACAGAGCAGAAGTTTTCAAAATTTTAATACTGTCCAACTTAACAATATTTTTCCTTCATGGATTATGTTAGTGTTGTATCTAAAAACACATCGTCATATCCAAGGTCCACTAGATTTTTTCCTTTGTTTTCTTCTATAAGTTTTAACATTTTGTGTTTTACATTTTGATTTATGATACATTTTGAGTTTTTGTGAAATGTGTGAGATATAAACTTTATGTCTAGATTTTTTTTTTTTTGCATTTGGATATTTAAATTGTTACAGCACCATTTGTTGAAAAACTATTTTCTATTTAATTGCCTTTGCTTCATTGTCAAAGATCTGTTGATTCTATTTTTGTGGGTCTATTACTGGGACCTCTATTCTGTTTCATTAATCTATGTGTTTGGTTTTTTTTGACAATACCACGTTGTTACTGTCTTGATTAATAGAGCTTTATTGTAAGTCTTGAAATCAGGTAATTTGAATCCTCCAACTTTGTTCTTTTCTTCAGTATTATGTTGGTTATTCCAGGTCTTTTGGCTTCCCATATGAGCTTTAGTATCAGGTCATTGCTAGAGGTTTGTTTGCCTCATGGTGCTGCAGACTGTACAAGCATGGCATCAGCCTCTGCTTCTGGTGAGGGCCTCAGGAAGCTTCCACTCATGGCAGAAGGTGAAGGAAGAGCAGGCGCGTCATATGACGAGAGAGGAAACAAAAGAATGTGAGGAGAAGATGCCAGACTCCTTTAAACAACTGACTCTTGCATGAACAGAGAACTCTTTCCTCATTACCACGAGGATGGCACCAAGCCATTAATGAGGGATCCACCCCCATGACCCAAACACCTCCCACCAGGCCCCACCTTCAACATTTTAGATCACATTTTAACCTGAGATTTTTCAGGGACAAACATTCAAACTATATCATCTTTCTTTACAGTTTCATATTTTTCTGCATATAGATCTTATGCATTAAGTTCCTTCATTTAATTTTCTATTTTTTCCATGAATCATTAATGTTTTTTATTTGTTTGTTTGTTTTCTTGAGACAGAGTCTCACTCTGTCGCCAGGCTGGAGTGCAGTGGCATGATCTAGGCTCACTGCAACCTCTGACTCCCTGGTTCAAATGATTCTCCTACCTCAGCCTCCTGAGTAGCTGGGATTACAGGTGTGCACCACCATGCCCAGATAATTTTTGTATTTTTAGTAGAGACGGGTTTTCACCGTGTTGGCCAGGATGGTCCCAGTCTCCTGACCTCTCGTGATCTACCCTCCTCAGCCTCCCAAAGTGCTGGGATTACAGGTGTGAACCACCGCGCCCAGCCAATGCATTTTTCAGTATAATTTTTCTATTTGAACATTACTATTGAACTAAAGTCATTGCATACTGCCTATTACTGGCAATTAAAAATGTTTTCCTCTCAGTTACCAAAACATACACTGTTGTTCACACTGGTAATGGATTCAGTGTTTCTGTAGAGCAACTAGGAAAAACATTACAAAGGTATTCCTGTACTTTGACTTAACTCTCTTTCTCGTTTTGGGCCTCCCCATTTTCTGCCACACAATAATATTGAATTAAGCCAATTGACCCTACACTGACCTCTCAATATTCAAATGAAAAGAAGAGTCACACATCTCTCACTTAAAATCAAAAGCTAGAAATGATTGCACTTAGAAAGGAAGACATGTTGAAAGCCAAGACAGGTTGAAAGTTGTCTTGTGCCAAATGATTAGCCAAGTTGTGAATGCAAAGGAAAAGTTCTTGAATGAAATTAAGTAACTAAAACTGCTACTCTAGTGAACACATGAATGATAAGAAAAAAAAAAACAGCATTACTGCTGATACAGAGCAAGTTTTAGGCATCTAAATAGAAGATCAAGCCAGCCACAATATTCCCTTAAGCCAAAGCCTCATTCAAAGAAAGGCCTTAGTTCTCTTCAATTCTTTGAAGGCTGAGCGAGGTGAGTAGGCTGTGGAAGAAAAGTCTGGAGCTAGCAGAAGTTGGTTTATGAGGTTTAAGGAAAGAAGTCATTTCCATAGCATAGAAGTGCAAGGTGAAGCAGTAAGTGCTAATGTAGAAGCTGCACCTAACTATTCAGAAGATCTAGCTAAGATCATTGATGGAAGTAGCTATATTAAACAACAGATTTTCAGTGTAGCCAAAGAGCCTTCTTTTAGAAGAAGATGCCATCTAGGACTTTCATAGCTACAGAGGAGAAGTCAGTGCCTGGCTTCAAAACTTCAAAGGACAGGCTGTCTGTCTTGTTAGGAGCTAACGCAGCTGGTGACTTTAAGTTGAAGCCAATACTCATTTATCATTTTGAAAATCCTAGGGCCTTTAAGAATGATGCTAAATCTAATATGCCAGTGCTTTCTAAATGAAATAAGAGCCTAGATGATGGCACATCTGTTTAGAGACCAGTTTACTGAATATTGTAAGCCTACTCTTAAGACCTACCGCTTAGAAAAAAAGATTCCTTCCAATAATTACTGTGCATTGACAATGTACCTGGTCACCCAAGAGCTCTGATAGAGATATACAAGGAAATGAATGTCATTTTCATGCCTGCTAACGCAACATCCATTCTGTTGTCCATGGATCAAGGAGTCATTTTAACTTTGAAGTCTTGTTATGTAAGAAATATATTTCATAAGGTTATGACTGCTATAGATAGTAATTTCTCTGATGGATCTGGGCAAAGTAAATTGAAAACTTTCCAGAAAAGACTCACCATTCCAGATGCCATTAAGAATATTTGTGATTCATGGGAGCGGGTTAAAATATCAGTATTAACAGGATTTGGAAGAAGTTGATTCCAACCCTCATGGATGACTTTGAGGGGTTCAAGACTTCATTGGAAGTCACTGCAGGTGTGATGGAAATAGCAAGCGATCTATAACTAGAAATGGTGCCTGAAAATGTGACTGAATTGCTGTAATTTCAAGTCATCTGCTGCAGTCTCAAGATCAATCTTGAATGGATGAGGAGCTGTTTCTTATGGGTGATCAATGAAAGTATTGAGATGGAATCTCTACCTGGTGAAGATGCTGGGAACACTGTTGACCTGACAATACAAGATTTAGACTATTAGATAAACTTAGTTGATAAAGCAGTAGCAGGTTTGAGAGGATTCACTTCCATTTAGAAAAAAGTTATACTGTGGATAAAATGCCACGAAACAGCTTTGAATGCTACAGAGAAATCTTTTGTGAATGGAAATCAATCAACATGGTAAACTTCATTTTTGTCTTATTTTAAGAAATTGGCACAGTCGCCTAGCTTCCAACAACCACCACCATGGTCAGTTAGCGAGCCATCAATATCAAGACAAGACTCTCCACCAGCAAAAAGATTAGGACTTAAGAATGATTTCGATGATTGTTAACACTTCTTAGCAATAAAGTATTTTAAATGAAGAAATGCACATTGTTTTTTAGACATAATGCTCACTGAATAAACTGCAAGCTTGTCCAACCCACTTTATTTTGTTGTTGTTGTTCTGTTTTGTTTTGCTTTAGGCTTTTAGCAGCCAGAAGCCATGGTTTTTAAGTTTCTGTCTCTAGTGATAATAGAAAAGAGGGATGAGGAAGGCGCTCTACTGGCCCAACCAGAAACAGAAACTAAGAACCCACGACTGTGTTCTCTCCTTTGGACACTCCTGAATAGTCTATAACTTTTATATGCACTGGGAAACCAACCAATTTATGTGACTCACTTTATTGAGATATTTGCTTCATTGAGATATTTGCTTCATTGCAATATTCACTTCACTGCAATATTTGCTTTATTGAGGTGGTCAGGAACCAAACCCACAATATCTCTGTGATATGCCTGGACTGGAAGGATGAAATACCAGGGAGCCACTAAATGTGACAAATATGCTAATAAATGGGAATTAAATTAAAAATGGGTACATAAAACACTTTTATGTACATTGACAGAGATTAAAATTCAATTTGGGATGGTCTCAGTGCTTTTGGAAAACTAACATTTTTCCTCATTTTAAAAAATTGTCCTAATGGTCACAATGTATAATATTTGGTTGGTGGTTATGCTAAAAGCCCAGATTTTCCCACTATGCAATATACCCAAGTAACAAAACTGCACTTGTGCTCCCAAATCTATAAAAATGTCTGTAGTTTTTAATTATTGAAAACAGACATTATGGCCTTATGGCTTTTGGATGTTAACTTTGTACTAACCATAGTGAATATTGGGGGATAGAAATGCATAATAACAAATTAATAAAGTACAATAAATATGTACTCTTTATGAGAAATTCTTAATACTTTGAGATGATACAGTATATGATAAAAAGCAGACTTTCAAATCAGCTTGAGCTTGGATAAAATCTTACCATATCTATTTTTCTCAGACTCCATTATTTAGATGTTGTCGCTTCCTCTGTCCTCCACAAATATTAGCTTTTCTTTTACGTTTTCTGTATTATTATCTTTCTCTGCTGCCTCCAAGGGAGTTCTTCAATCTTACCATCCTTCCAATGCACAGTTCTATTCTTTGGCTCTAGCTAACTTGCTCTTTTTCCTATCATTTTCACTTTTTCCTTCTTTTATGACTTATTAATTACAGCTTCATGTCTGTAACTTCTTCCATTACACTTTTCAGTATATTAAGTATATATGTTACTATTTGTGTGTTTATTATGGACTTTTTTTGGAGGTAAGATCTCCTTCTGTCACCCAGGCTGGAGTGCAGGGTATGCTCATGGTTCACTGCACCCTCCTGGGCTCAACTGATCCTCTCTCCTCAGCATCCTGAGTAGCTGGGACTACAGGCACACCCCACCACACCTAACTAATTTTTGTATTATCTGTAGAGAAGGAGCTTCACTATATTGCCAAGGCTGGTTTTGAACTCCTAGGCTCAAGCAATCCACCTGCCTTGGCCTCTCAAAGTGCTGCGATTACAGGCATAAGCCAACACACCCGGCCTATTATGCACTTAAAAAATTCTTGTTTCATCTGTTCCAATTATACTGCTTCAGATAATATATGTTATTTAGCTGTCTCTTTTTGGTAGTAGTTTTGCTTCTCAGGTTTATTTACTTTGGCCAGGGAGCCCATTTTCCCCTGGGACTATCAGCTATCCTGACTGGGAAAGAGCACAAGGCCCACCTTTAGTCCCTGACCTGTTGGATGAGCTTATGGAAGGAGGACATTATGAACCCCAAGACAGAGCCCTTCATTGCCGTACCACTCCCTTTCACAGTTACTTCATCAGGAAAACCTGCTGCTCGGGAATTTACCTAAGCTCCTAGAAATAAGTGTCTAATGACTAAGTCATTAGTCCTGGGCATTTGGAGGGAAGGGTATGGAAGGGGGAATTCCCAGGAAGTTCACAGAAGTCTGCGCCTGTTTTCTTCAATTCCTCACCCAAGGAAGGCTTTGCTTTCCTTGGTATTCAGTGACTGATGTCAACATCACGTTGAGTTCTTGCTCCCAGTGTGGTAATGGAACAGATATGATTTTACCTGGCAACAAAAGAGAGAGACAAAAGCAGAAAGTAAAGCATTCCTGCAACCCACCTTCTTACAGCAGTTTTCTATTACTTTCTTCCCCAGGCTGCACCCCCTTCCCTTTTGCACAAGTATATTCTCCAGTTTGGGACTGTTGTTATTCCACCCAGGAGCTTCTCAGAATTTGCTTTTGTTATGCTTATTATTGTTATAATCATTAGTATCTCAGATTCATGATTCCTGTGCTTTCTCCAGGATTGATTTTGGGGAAGGGAGCCAACAGCCCATCCTTGTCTGCCGTGTTGATATCCCTGAGCTTTTTTTTTTTTTTTAAATGTTCTGCCTCCCAAAAACATAACTGTTGTCACTGCTAAAGTCTATCTGCTTTTAGAAGATGTATCCCCTATTTCAGAATCTGATTGCATTGACTATCTCTTCTCTTGGGTTCAAAGGAATCATTATAAAACAAAGAACAAAAGGTAAAAGACTGTTTTCATGGACAATTGATCTACAGCTGATTGTGGATATATAGATATCAATCTTTGAAATAGAGAAACAAATAAGTGTTAAAATATTGCAGAGATTTCCTGAAGAAAAAATGACTAATTTTTCCACTTCAGGTTTATAAGGATCAGCCTTTTATGTGAAGTCCTCTTACACGTTCCTTTGCGACTAGTCCAAGTAAGCTTTTCTTAGAGAGGCCGGACAAAAACAGAACATCCTATCACCTCCAGCCTCGAAGGCTCAGGTTTTCTTTCCTCTAACATAAATGTTTTTGTCCTAGATGTTCTTTCCAGTCTAGTGTAGAGAGGCCACAGGGTTAATAGTTGAGCTAATGTATACTGAACACTATCCAAAATAAGGAAAAACTTTGTATATTAATATCTATCATACTGGGTTGTTACAAAGATTAAAATAATCTGTATAAGATGCCTGGTGCAAAGTAAACACTCAAAATTATAGCAATTATAATTTATCATGTAGAAATCATAAAATTGTTAAAATTAGAAATAGGATTAATATAATATTTATATTGAAAATGAAATAATTCTTGTAGATATTTTGACCAAAGCAACTTCTCATCATTTAGCTTTGTATTCTTATTCCCAGCATCATCATGTGACATTTGGATTCCTGTCACTTTTTTATCTTTCTGGTTTCCAGTCAAGGAAATGTTGGTTTATGCAGTGCTTGTTGAAGCTGCATCAGGCATGAAATGAAACATTTATCATTGTGTTTTGGAAAATGTTGCATTGCTGACAAGTGTGTTAGTGGCAATAAGTAAGTGATAGAAGATTTCAACAATGTAACAAGCTTGACATGATGGACATATATAGAATATAGCACTGAAAACTAGAAAATACAGAATACACATTTCTTAGTAATCATACATGAAGCTTTTAAAAAACTGGCTACCTAACTTGCCATCAAACATTCTCAAAATTTGCAAAGAATTAATGGGAGATAGACTACATTCTTTGGCCACGATGCAATTAAAAGTGAATGACAAAACAATAACCATTGAAGTCCATTTCCTGAGTTGAATGGTGTCCCCCTCAAAATTTCCTGTCTACACAGAACTGGAAATAGGATTTTTATTTTTATTTTTATTTTTATTTTGAGGCAGAGTCTTGCTCTGTCGCCCATGCTGGAGTGCAGTGGCGCGATTTCAGCTAACTGCAACCTCCACCTCCCAGGTTCAAGCAATTCTGTGCCTCTGCCTCCCGAGCAGCTGGGATTACAGGTGCCCGCCACCACGCCCAGCTAATTTTTGCATTTTCAGTGAAGACAGGGTTTCATCATCTTGGCCAGGCTGGTCTTGAACTCCTAACTTTGTGATCCACCTGCCTTGGCCTCCCAAAGTGCTGGGATTACAGACATGAGTCACTGTGCCCAGCCAGAAATAGGATCTTTGCAGATGTAATCAAGTTAAAATTAGGTGATGCTGGATTAAGGTGGGCCCTTATAAAACAGCACCACAGAGACACAGGCATTCAGAGAGAACAAATCCATCTGAAGACAACGGCACTGACTGGAATGATCCATTTACACACCAAGGCACAGTAAGGATTGTCAGGAAATACCAGAAGCTAGGAGACAGGCATGGAACAGCTTCTCCTTCAGAGTTTCCAGAAGGAACCAACTCTGCCAACACCTTGATTTTAAGACTTCTAGCCTCTAGAACTAGGAAAGAATAAAATTCTGTTCTTTTAAGCCATCTAGTTTGTGCTACTTTGTTATAGCAACCCTGGGAAACTAATATGTCCCATATGCTTGGGAATTAAGAAACATACTTCTAAATGGTTCGTAAGTCAAATAAAAAAATCATAATAGAAGTTAAAAAAATATTTTGAACTAAACGATAATGAAAATACCACATATCTAAACCAAAGAGATGGAACTAAATCAATAGTCAGAGAGACATTTGTAGTCTTACATTTATAAATCAGAAAAGAAAAAATGATAAAAATAAATGAGTTAAGTATCCAAAATAAGAAGTTAGAAGAAGGAATACAAAATAGACCTTAGGAAAGTAGGAAGAAGGACATAAAAATAAAAGCAGAAATCAATCAATAAAAAGCAAAAATCCAATAGGGAACAATGGATGAATTTCAGGAACATGATGATGTTGAATATTTGAAAAAGCAAGTTTCAGAAAAATACATATAATATTCCATTTACATAGATATTAGAAACAAGTAAAACTAAACAATATGTTGTTTAAAGATCCAAATGTATGGTAAAATGTTCCAGGTGGTATTTGCCTCTGAGCTGGGAAGGAATGACATGGGAGTATGGAATGAAGGAAGTAGAGGAGGGAGGGAGGGAGGGAAGGAGAGAGGAAGGAAGGGAGGGAAGGAGGAGGAGGGAGGGAAGGAAGGAAAGGGAAGGAAGGAAGGAAGGAAAGGGAAGGGAGAGAGGGAA
Organism: Theropithecus gelada; assembly: GCF_003255815.1. Classification (NCBI taxonomy): domain Eukaryota; kingdom Metazoa; phylum Chordata; class Mammalia; order Primates; family Cercopithecidae; genus Theropithecus; species Theropithecus gelada. The sequence continues at coordinate 39,399,025 of NC_037684.1, read as the reverse complement.
GGGAAGGGAGAGAGGGAAGGGAAGGAAGGAAGGAAAGGGAAGAGAAGGGAGAGAGGAAAGGGAAGGATGGAAGGAAGGAAGGAAAGGAAGGGAGAGAGGGAAAGAATGGGAAGGAAGGGAGGGAGGGAGGGAAGGAAAGGGAAGGAAGGAAGGAAGGAAAAGGAAAGGGAAGGGAAGAAGGAAGGAAGGAAGGGAAAGGAAGGGAAGGGAGAAAGGGAGAGGGAAAGAGGGAGGGAAGGAAGGAAAGAAGGAAGGATGGAATGCAATCTAAGCTTTCTATTCCATATGTTTATATTTCATTTATTGGCCTTTTGCCCATTAGTTCTTCTTTTGTGACTTCCCTATTCATATCCTCTGCCCATTTTTCCATGTTTTAAAACAAGGTTATTGCCGACATGGAGGCCCAGGTTCAGAAGTTGAGAGAAGAACTGATCAATGTGAACTCACAGCGGAAACAGCAGCTGGTAGAGCTTGGTCTTCTTCGTGAAGAGGAAAAGCAAAGGGCTACAAGGGAACACGAGATTGTTGTCAACAAACTGAAGGCTGAATCAGAAAAGATGAAAATAGAGCTGAAAAAGACTCATGCCGCTGAGACAGAGATGACACTGGAAAAGGTAAGATATTTGACTGGTTTTTTAATAGACAGTTGAAACCCATGTTGAAACTCCACTGCCACCACCCTTATATTTAATCTCCAACAGGCAGTAGACATGGCATTGCTCTTTAAATGTATAAACTCTTCAATCGAGGAATTTAAGTATCTTGCTCCTATGTCTAAGTACCAGTAAAATAATCTAGGGAATTTCCTAACTTTTCCCTTGACTTTCATGGAAGGGATTATATGGAATATCCTATTCCATAGTAATTAAATACACATTGCAATAAAGTGATATTATAATATTGTCAAATATTATTTTGATTAGAAATACTGAGGCTGTATCCCTGAATTTTCCTAGATGGAGACTAAGTTTCAGATCTTCCCTCGGTTGTCTAATAAGCTTTTCTAGATTTTACCGTGTTTTTGCAACAGTGTCACATAAATGATGACTTATTTTCCCAGGTTGATATTTTGGTAGAAATAAGAAAAGTATTTTAGAATTATTTATTATTGGAATAAATGTCAATATAATGTTTAAACATTTTGATTAGACTTATATTCAAGGTACAATCTCAAATATTCTTTCTTTTGATGTTCAGAAAAAGTATAACTATTTTATTCAGGTACTAAATGTTAATTGCTATTTCCAAAATTGCCTCTGGAATTTCTTAAGACCAGTCTTTATCTTGGGAATAAAAAACTTGAAAAGGGTAACTTAAGAATCATCTAATTTTGTTTAATTTCCTTCCACCTATCCCTCTTTATCTTCAAATAGTGTTGAGCCTTTAAAGAGTATGCAATACCATACTAGCCATTACTTCATTGATTTTACATAGACTGAGATCCTAAGGTACTTGCTTTATTATACCTTAAATCATTTGAAAGTCAGATTTCAGCAGATTTGGCCCTTGACAGCATAGCTCTGAACCCAGAAATAAATAGGAAAAGGGACTATAAATAGGCAGGAGTGAGCCTGACTTCTTGGGGGAACAGCAGGGAAGTGGTGTGTCTGGAAATGATGACTGAGAAGAAGAGGGAAAGTGATGGGGCCAGAGAAGAACCTGAGGGCATGGGTCCAGGTCAGGGAGGTCTGCGTAGGCCAGTGAGAGGGCTTTGCTTTGACTCTCTGAGTAGGGGAGCTTGGCAGATTTTGAGCATGGGAGTGACATGATCTGACTCACACTTGAATGGGATGTCATCATCTGCTGTGCTGAGAATAGACTGAATTGATGGCAAAGGAGGAAGTAGAGAGACCGGTTAAAATGCTGTTGCAAAAATATAGAGGAAAGGTAATAGAGGGTTGGGTCTAGCCAGTAGCAGTGAAGGTAGTAAAACCTGATCAGATTTGGGATATGTTCTGTAGGTAGAGCTGACAGCATTCACTGTTGCTTCATGGGATATGCTGGGCATGGGGAGTGGCGTGGAGCAGTCACGGGCAGCACCAAGGCTATTTTCCCAAGCCAGTGGGTAGATGGAGTTCCTCTTTGCTGAAAGGAAGAAGACTACAAGACCAATAGGTTGGGCCACTCAGGACATGTTCAGGCTAAGTGGATGTTAGTGATAATTCCCTCACAGCAAGATAAAATAATAATGTCTCGATGCTAAAATATACAGGTCAGGAATTAGGGAAATATTTTTTTTTTGAGACAAAGTCTCACTGTGTCACCCAGGCTGGAGTACAGTGGCATGATCTTGGCTCACTGCAACTTCCACCACGCTGGTTCAAGCATTCTCCTGCCTCAGCCTCCTGAGTAACTGGGATTTCAGGCACCCGCCATCACGTCTGGCTGATTTTTGTATTTTTAGTAGAGATGGGGTTTCACCATGTTGGCCAAGATGGTCTCAAACTCCTGACTTTGGGCAATCCACCCACCTTGACCTCCCAAGGTGCTGGGATTACAGGCATGAGCCAGCGCACCCGGCCAGGAAATATTCTTATATGGTATAGTCTCAGACTTCGACAATAGCAGATAAAAGAGAGACTGATGGAAAGTGAGAGACTGATGGAAAGAAAGTGGTGTTGCCACTTATCTTTTCTGTTAACTCTTACACACACCTCACCTTGGCTTCAGTCGACTCTTCTAGCAGTTCAAAGTATTTCTAAGTAAATGTTCTTAAATGGCACAGATACCTGTGCACCTTGATTTAAGAAAATTGGATATGCCAAACTCAGACATATAACACATCCAATTTAGGCCTTAATTTTCTTGCATTATATATTCACATTCCAAATGCCTCTTTTTAATAGGAGATGAACTTTGTCAAACGTAGGTTTATACATGATGCTAACTAATTTACAGGGTAAAGATAATTTAAAAATTAATATTAGAAACCTGAATTTTTATATCCCAGAAAGGCATTATCCCAGGCACTGTGGGTATATAAAAAATGGGGGAGCGGGCCACTGTCCTCAAATAGATAAAATAATAGTGACTGCAAGAAAAATACTGCAAGTACACTATGCAGATAACTAGAATGCAAGACAGTGTGACTATAGGGAAAATCATATTCTGCTGAGGAAATCAGGGAAAATTAATTGGGAGAGATGTCATTTGAATGAGACGTAAGTAACATAAGTAGGATTTTAACTAGTAGATATGTTGAGTGGCATTCTAAGTTAAAAGAGTAAGGAAAGCAAGAGCAAACAAAACCGTTTCCGTGACATAGAGGTTGATCAAGGGGAGAGCTAGCGACCAAGCTGAGATAGCTTCGGATCATCGAAAGTCTCTAAAGCTGTGATAAGCGTTTTTGCTTCATTTGGGTAAACAATGAGGAGCTGCTAAAGGTTTTGGGGAAATGAAGTGTCAAGATTCCAGTGATTATTAGGAACATCATCCTCTTGGTGTTGGCAAGGTGTGGTAGCAACAGCAGGAGGTGACAAGGACTGGATTAATCTAGGTAGGAGGTCCTCGAGGGCACAGTAGACGTGCATGAGAAGGCAGTGAGAGTGTTGGCAGTAGCAAGGGGACAAAGGGGACGTTTGAAAATCATCATAGAGATAGCACTGATTAGGCTGGTTAAATATAAATCGATCAGGAATGTAGAAGTTTCTGGTTGCAGGAGGAGGAAGCTGAACTGAGTTAAGAACATGTGGAGTTTGAAGTGACACTCCACTTTCCCTTGCTGTTGACAGAATGCTTCTGGATATCCCAAGAGCAGGCAGGACTGGAGACAAACAGCTGTGGGTATCACCCACAGAGAAGGCCCGGCCTGTGGCCTTGCGAGTGAGTGGGGCTGTTAAAGCAAGGGGGAAAGAGGAGGGGGAGGGAGGGAGAGCGAGGGCAACTGTGAAGGAAGAACTTCAGGTACAACTCCGTTTGAGAGGTCTGGGAGGAAACAGTCAAAGAAGGGTCACGAAGGTAGAAGGGACATGAGAAGAATGCATTTTTATGGAAATAGAGGAAAAGACTATTTGGAAAGGGGGATTGTCAAGAATGTGACCTAAACTCAGGAAGGATGGGGGTTGAAGGAAGGTCACTGGATGTGAAACCACGAAGTCATTGATGATCTTGGACAGTGCGCTGAAAATGATCATGTGCCCAGAAACAGGGTTACAAAAGATAAGTCTGAGAGTGGAAGTGAGGGAACATTCTGTTGTTTGGGAAAATATGATGCTGAAAGGCAGATGCAATTCCAAAGAGCAGCAAGAGTGAAAGAGAATATATTTGCGGGCTGAACATGTGTTGAGCATTTTGCAGTACATACGAAGGGACTAATGGAGAGGAACAGCTTAATGATGTGAAGAATCAGAGATCATGGATGGCTTGTGATCTGTGAGGTGATGCAGGTGGGAATGGCATCCCCAGCACAGACCCAGCACAGGCCCACCTCGGCCCATGGCTACAAGGCTGCAAGGGTCCATTTGTCTTTTCCCAGAATGTGCAACACTCTCCCCTGCCTCCAGGTCTTGGCAGCTGCTGTCATCCTCTGCCAGAATACTTCTCCACATGATTTTTTCAATGGCCAACCTCCTTGTCATCATTCTACACTCCTCAGAGCATCCTTCCCTGACCTTTTCATCCAAAGTCTAGCCTACCTATGCCACCTATTTTTGTCGCGTTGTCTTCATAGCTCATAGCATTACCTGAAATCATCCTTTTATTTGTTCGCTTGTTTATTTCCTCCCACCCACTAGAACATAAGCTCTGTTAGCAGGACCTTGTTGAGCTTGTTTACTTCTATACCGCCAGTGCCTAGAAAACCCAGCTTGGGGCAGGTGCCCTTCGGGTATGTATTACGTGAATGAGTGACAGGAGGCATGACCTTCACCAAGGGAGGAAGGAAGACAAAGATTGGTAAAGATATAGAGAAGCTCTCTGACAAGTCTTGAAAAGACCTTGTAGCTAATAGCATCTGTATTCTTAGTAAAGAATCAGAATAATCTGCTTAGGTGAAGAGTTTCAAGAAAAGCGAAACAGGCTTCCAGCGGAACAGTGGAATGCCTTGGAAAGGAAGAAGATGTAAGGGAATTTGTTCCTATAGAACTGGCGTTCTACAGGTAGAGGAGGGAGCATGGGTATCCTGTATCTGGAAGAATGGAATGCTCCTGGATTGAAGTGAGAACACAGGGGATCCCAGAAGGTAGAAAGGAGGTTTAAGGACGGTACTTTTAGCTGACATGGATGGAGGTACTGAGATGAACCAGAATGGAAGGACTTGTTGACAAAAAGGGAGAGTCTGGGGAAAGGGAAGACTCTCTTTTACATGGGATGGTGTTTAGTGCGATGAGTTCAGTTTTTGCCCAGTTGGTGGACTTCACCAACCTCAGAGTCCATGTGATGAAATCTAAATGCTGTGCTCACATCAACAGTAATTTGTATTTCCAATTGATTGATATTTTTACATAAATAGTCAAAGGAGTTTAGCATTTCCAAATGCAGTGAAGACCTGGACTCTGAATTCCCTGAAAGCAGGAAATATTTGTTTCTAATGCCCCAGGAGCTTTCATGGTGCCTTACACAAAGTAAGCACTCATTAAATGTTAAGTGAGTGAATAAAAGAATGATAATTGAGGCAGACGGATCACGAGATCAGGAGATCGAGACCATCCCGGCTAACACGGTGAAACCCCGTCTCTACTAAAAAATACAAAAAATTAGCCGGGTGTGGTGGTGGGCGCCTGTAGTTCCAGCTACTTGGGAGGCTGAGGCAGGAGAATGGCGTGAACCTGGGAAGCGGAGCTGACAGTGAGCTGAGATCACCACTGAACTGAACTCTAGCCTGGGCAACAGAGCGAGACTCCGTCTCAAAAAGAAAAAAACAACAAGAATGATAATCTATGGAGAAATTCAAGAATAGCCTCTGTGCCTGGTCATGTGAATAAACTGTTACTGATTTATCCACATTTGATTTCAACTCATTATAAATACTTTAGGTAGGGTATGATACATCCTTGTATTCAAATACTCATTTATATGTTATTTTAGTGTTTTGATTTCCTTCATATCACTTAATAAGTAGAAAACACAGCATTAATCTTTATTCAGACATAGTTTGAATTTTTCTACATAAAGTTTTTAAAATTTGAGTTTTTACTGTAAGAGTTTGAATTAAAACTAACAAGCTGCTAATTCTGTTGTGAGTCTGTTGTGTCATTCTGCCAGTTACTTGAACTCTTTTCACTATATCTTTTTAAAAGTTTGATGTTTTTATCGTGTTTAAATAAATATGAAATTTAAAATATTTGCCAGCAGTTTAAAACCCAGTCAAGAATTCAGAGGTTTAGAAGTTCATTTTCTCTCATTGAGTATAAAATTGAGGTTCAAAGAGGAGAGGACAGTAACACCAGAATAATAAATAATCTCAATGTAACATTCTATATGGGTCTGTGTTGTTTCAGTAGTGCTTACAGTGTTAAGGTTATAAAAAAATTCCTAAGTCCAGATCCTACCTGAGTTTCTGTCAGCAGCAATTTAGACCCAGATGATATCTTCAATGATTTTGAGTTAAGAGAAACATGAAATATCTCCACAAGGTCAAAATGCTTCCAATACAGAATCCAAGAGAGTAAAGGATTGACATTTGCAAAGTGAAAGCTTTTTTTGTGGCCTTTTAAAATCTTTTCAAACTGAATTGAAACAAAGCCCATAAAATATGAACTTTTGAAAAATTAAAGAACATTACTAAGTGATGATAGTGGGTAATTTGCAGAAGATTGATTAAAACTTTGGTATCTAAATTGGAGCATTATTTTAGAAACTTATTCAGCTATTTTAAAAATAACCTTCCTTGAAATAGAGGATATTTTAGAAAATAGGGAAGGTGGAGAAAGGTGTAAAATTCCCTGTTCCTACCACCATCCAGCTATAATAGTAATAATTTAATGTATATGTAAAATAGCCATACTAACTTAGCTGCCCAAGAGCATACTAATTAAACAATTCAATCTCTTGCTTTTTAAAGTATTATACTAAGAATATTCCAATGTCATTTGAAATTCTTTGAAAATATTGTTTTCATTGTTTCATGATATCCTGTTTCATGGATATAACTCTCTCTCTATATATATATATATATGTGTATATATATGTGTGGGTTTTTTTTTTGTTTTTTGTTTTGTTTTTGAGACGGACTTTCGCTCTTGTTGCCCAGGCTGGAGTGCAATGGCGCAATCTCGGCTCACCACAACCTCCTCCACCTCCCAGGTTCAAGTGATTTTCCTGCCTCAGCCTCCCGAGTAGCTGGGATTAGAGGCATGCGCCACCATGCCTGGCTAATTTTGTATTTTAGTAGAGACAGGTTTTCTCCATGTTGATCAGGCTGGCCTTGAACTCCTGACCTCAAGTGATCCACCCCGCCTTGGCCTTCCAAAGTTCTGGGATGACAGGCGTGAGCCACCTCATCCGGTCTTTGGTATAACATAATTTTTTTTTGAGACGGAGTCTTGCTCTGTCGCCAGGCTGGAGTGCAGTGGTGCAATCTTGGCTCACTGCAACCTCTGCCTCTCGGGTTCAAGTGAGTCCCCTGCCTCAGCCTTCCTAGTAGCTGGGACTACAGGCACGTGCCACCATGCCTGGCTAATTTTTTGTATTTTAGTAGAGACAGGGTTTTATCATGTTGGCCAGGATGGTCTTGATCTCCTGACCTCGTGATCCGCCTGTCTCAACCTCCTCAAGTGCTGGGATTACAGGCGTGAGCCACTGCGCCCAGCCAGATATAATTAATTGTGTTATTTCTTTATTTTGGAACATTTAGTTTTGTGGGGGTTTGTTTGTTTGTTTGTTGAGATAGAGTCTTGCTCTGTTGTCCACGATGGAGTGCAGTGGCCTGATCCCAGCTCACTGCAGCCTCTGGCTTGTGGGTTCAAATGATTCTCCTGCCTCAGCCTCCTGAGTAACTGGGACTACAGGCACGCACCACCACATCCAGCTAATTTTTGTATCTTTAGTAGGGACAAGGTTTCACCATGTTGGCCAGGGTGGTCTCGAACTCCTGACCTCAGGTGATCCGCCCACCTTGACCTCCTAAAAGTGCTGTGATTATAGGCGTGAGCCACTGCACCCAGCCAAACATTTAGATTTTTTTAAAATTGTTTAATGTGGAGATTGTCATCATTATACATAAACTTCTGTTAACATTTTCAATTTCAATTTTTTTAGGTTGAAATCCTAGTAGAATTAACAGGTCAAATTGCATTTCAGAAAGTTTATACTAATGTATATTTACTTCAGTAGAGTATCTACTTAGTCTATAGATTTCTTAGTAGTTTTACCTAATTTGTAGTACATGTTTGTGAACAACAGTTGTTTTAATTTGTATTTTTAAGTGTGAGAGATTGAACATTTACAGTGGATTTACCTGTTACTTATTTATATTTCATTTTCTGGAAATTGCCTGTTCATGTCTTTTGCCAGTTTTTCTTCTTTTAGGGTCCTACTGTTTTTCTCATCAGCTCATCTACTAAGCTCCTTTTATATTTAGAATGATAAGACCCTTATCTTTGTGGCAAATGTCTTTGGCATTTGCCTTTTATGATTTAATTTTATGATACACAAACATTTTATTTAAATTTAGTCTAATCTGTTCATCTTTCCCTTTGTAAATTCTCCACTATAAATAGTTGTTTTCAGCTTCATGTTTTGATATTTATAAATATACCAACACATCAAACGTTTTCTACAACGTACTCTACTCAGTAAAAAGCTGTTAGCATTTTGACATAGCATTTACCAGCTTGGGTTCCTGGTCTCTAATTTTAAGTGGTGTCTGAAGGATTATACTGGAATTCTGCCAGCCTGAAGTCATGAAAAGGCTTTGAGCAACAATTCAGCATCTTTTTCAAATTTAAGAAAAGCTCCATATGGCGTAATTATTCGAAGTTAAGGCCATAGAAACTACTTAAACCTTTAAAATTTATAATTAAAGGATTAATATTAACTTATGAAGACATTGTCATTTCGGCTTAAGATGGATTTCCAACCTCAATTTTGTTCTTTTTACTTTCATCTTTTCCATGACTTTTTCCTTTGCTGAAAAATGTGGAGTTTTATATCCTTAAACTTTAAATTAAATGTTATCCTCAGGTTAGAATTATAAAATTGATTGGCCAACAATATCCTGTATATTTTTTATTATGTTCCGTAAATATTGGTGAACTTAAAGTCGGCATTTTCCTCTGGATATATAAGCTATAGCCTGGTATAATAGATAATGGCACCTCTAAATATAACAATAATTTAATTTACCAAGTAAAAAAATACACAAATAACTTGGAAGACTTAGGATGTGTACATAATTTGAATGTGATGAGTTGATGTTCATTTATATTAAGGTTTATATTAATATACTTTTGAATGACCTAAATTGTAAAGCTTTCTTGAATATGACAGGGGTTATAATCTTGTCTTATACAAAAACTAAGCCTTTTTATAGGATAATTTTTTTATTTCAACTTTCATTTTAGATTTGGGGGTACATGTGCAGGTTTGTTACATGGATATAGTGTGTGATGCTGAGGTTTGGAGTACTATTGTAGGATAAGTATTTAAAGAAATAAAAAATTAAATAGCCAAAAGCCTTAAAAAATAATAATTGGCATGATTAAAAAGAAAAACTAAGACTTTTGTTGTTATTTTGACAAAATACACAAATCAAGCCAAATCAAATATTTTAAACATATTTATGTATCTCCTATGTAACAAGAAGAAATTGATGTTCCTTAGACCCTTTTGTACATGAGCCCCAGCTCTCCTACTTTATGTCATTTGTATGTGAGGCACTCGTATCACAGTAAGTCCACTAAACAAATATTAGAATAATATCTGGATCATTTGTTTATTAACAAAAAAAGCAGGGGTACCTATCATCATTAATGCTTGAATATTTACATGTTCAAAGGTCTATCATCCTTATCTGAGAGGGACTACAAAGCTCAATGTCATGTGGAGTCATGGATGTGGATAGAAATAGACTGCTGCCTTATGAATGGCTTTCAGTTTCCCAACGAAGTTTTCCCCCTTTCTCCCTCTGCCTTCTGCTGCACATTAAAGAGCACTTTATTTTCTGGCAATCCAGGAGAGCAAATCAATAGCTTAACTTCAAAGTCTAGTTATCTGAAGCTAGCAAACTATGTTTTACTTGGAGAAAATTAAAAGAGAGTATATTTTATGTTAAGGTTATTTGAAAATAAAACCTAGAATTATAAATGAATTGGTTTAAAGTAGGCATTTAAAAATTACAAGATTAATCCTCCTCTGTTCTTCTGTAGCCTCATTTTTAGTATTCTAATAGAAGCATTAAAAATTGGAGTTCTGTATTCCTCAGAGGTGTTTGGTTTTGTCTTTTGGGATGCCCTGTGATGAAAAAATTTCTATTTAGAATAAATGAAAATGCCTTAGGTCAATACAGCAAAAGATAGTGACTCGACTTGGGAAGTTATTGAAAGTAGAAGAGCTTATTTGCTATCGTCAAAGTTTTATATTTAAATGGAGAGAAGTGGGAGTGAGTAAAATAAGCAGATATTTGTGCCCTAAGTCTCGTGTGTGTGTGTGTGTGTGTGTGTGTGTGTGTGTGTGTACACGTACATGCACATACAGTTTAGGTCTGAGGAGATTTTTTTTTGGTTTGTTTTTTGTTGTGTGTATGTTTGTTTAAGATTAGTGCTGATAATTATGCAAACCTTTAAACATTTATATTGATATGTAAGAATTGTACATATTTATCAGATATATGTGAGATTTTTATACATTCTTGCAATGTGTTGTGATCAAATCAGAGTAATTAGGATATCCAACACCGCAAACATTTATCATTTCTTTGTGTTAAGAAGATTTCAAATCTTTTTTCTAGCTATTTTGAAATGTACAATAAATTATTAACTATAGTCACCCCACTGTGCTATCGAACACTAGAACTTCTTCCTTACGTTTAACTGTATTTTTGTATTCATTAACCAACCTCTCTTTATGCCTTCTCCTCTTTACCCTTCCCAGCCTCTGGTAACTATCATTCTCCTCTCACCTTCATGAGATCCACTTTTTTAGCTCCCACATATGAATGAGAACATGCAATATTTGTCTTTCTGTGCCTGGCTTATTTCACTTAACATGACATCTAATTCTATCCATGTTGCTGAAAATGACAGAATTTCATTCTTTTTATAGCTAATACTCTGTTGTGTATATATCGCACATTTTCTTTATCCACCCCTTTGCTGATGTACACTTATGTTGTTTCCATATCTTTGGTATTGTGAATAATGCTGCAATAAACATGGGAGTGCAGATCTCGCTTTGGTATACTAATTTCCTTTCTTTTGGGTATATATTCAGCAGTGGAATTGCTGGGTTATATGCTAGAACTAATTGTAGTTTTTTGAGGAACCTTTATGCTGTTTTCCATAGTGACTATACTAATTTGTATTCCCACAAACAGTGTATTAGTGTTCCCCTTTCTCCACATCCGCATAAGCATTTGTTTTTTGTCTTTTTGATAATAGCAATTTTAAGTGGATGAGATAATCCTCTCATTGTTGCTTTGGTTTACATGTCTCTGATGATTAGTGATATGGAGCATTTTTTTCACATGCCCTGTTGGCAATTTGTATGTCTTCTTTTGAAAAATATCTGTTCAGATCATTTGCCAATTTTTAAATTGGATTATTTGTTTTTTGCTGTTGAGTTCCTTATATAATCTGTTGTCAGATGGATAGGTTGCCAATATGTTCTCTGATTTCTTTTTACTCTTGATCGTTTTCTTTGCTGTGCAGAAAGTCAGTACTAATGTATATTTACTTCAATATTTTTCAAGATTTTTACCTTGATATAATCCCATTTTTCTGCTTTTGCTTTGGTTGCTTGTGCTTTTGAAGTCTTACAAAAAAAAAAAAAAATCTTTGCCTAGACCAATATTTTCTTCAAGTAGTCTCATACTCTTAGGTCGTACATTTAAGTCTTTAATCCATTTTGACTTGATTTTTTTATATGGTGAGAGATAGGGACCTGGTTTCATTCTTCTACATAAGGATATCCAATTTTCCCAGTACTGTTTATGAAGGGACTGTCCTTTCTCCAAAATATGTTCTTGGCACCTTTGTCAAAAATGAGTTAGCTGTAAAGGTGTGTTGAGTTCTCTGTTGTGTTCCATTGGTCAATGTGTATATTTCTCTACCATTACCATGCTGTTTTGGTTTTGATAGCTTTGCAGTATATTTTGAAGCCTGATAGTGCAATTCCTCCAGCTTTATAATTTTTGCACAAGATCACTATGGCTATTTGGGGTCTTTTGTGGTTCCATACAAATTTTAGAATTGTTTTTTGTATTTCTCTGAAGAATCTCATTGGTATTTTGATACAGATTGCAATCAATCTGTAGATTTTTATGGGTAGTGTGGGCATTTTATCATTGGTAATTCTTCCAATCCATGAGCATGGAGTATCTTTCCATTTTTGTGTTCTCTTTAATTTCTTTGATCAGTGTTTTAAGTTTTCAGTGTAGAAACTTTTACTACTTTTGGTTAAACGTATTCCTAGTTTTTTTATAGTGCTGTAAATAGGATTGCTTTCTTGATTTTTTTTCATGATTGTTCACTGTTGGTATATAGAATTGCTACTGATTTTTGCATGTTGATTTTATGTCCTGCAACCTTACTGAATTTGTTTGTTGGTTCTAACATTATTTTGGTGGAGTCTTTAGGTTTTTCTTAATATGGGATCATGTTGTCTGTGAATAAGGATAATTTGACTTCTTCCTTTCTAATTTGGATGCCCCTTATTTTTTTCTCTTGCCTAATCGCTCTGACTAGGACTCCCAATACTATCTATGTTGAATAGAAATGGTGAAAGTGAGCATCCTTGTTTTATTTCAGATTTTAAAGGAAAGACTTTTAATTTTTCCCTTTTCACTATGATGTTAGCTCTGGGTTTGTCCTATATGGCCTTTACTGTTTTGAGAAGTGTTTCTACTATACACAGTTTTTTGAGAGGTTTTTTTTTTTTTAATCATAAAGGGATGTTGAATTTTATTGAATGATTTTTCAGCATCTATTGAAGTGACCATATGGTTTTTGTTCTTGGTTTCATTAATGTGGTGTATTATTGATGTATTTATGTTGAATCATCCTTGCATCCCCAGGATAAATCCCACTTGGTCATGATGAATGATCTTTTTAATGTGTTGCTGAATTCAGTTTGCTAGTATGCTCCTGAGGATTTTTACATCTATGTTCATGAGGGATATTAACTTCTAGTTTTCTTTGTGTGTGTGTATGTGTGTGTCCTTCTCGGGTTTTAGTATCAGGTTAATGCTGGCCTTGTAGAATAAGTTTGGAAGTATTCTCTCCTCTTCCTTTTTTTATTGACTTTGAGTAGAATTGATATTAGTTCTTTTTCAAATGTTTGGTGGAATTCAGCAGTAAAGCTCTAAGGTCCTGGGTTTTTCTTTGATGAAAGATTTTATTACTGCTTCAATCTCATTATGCATTACTGGTCTGTTCTGTTCTTCTATTTCTTCATAGTTGAATTTTGGTATGTTGCATGTTCTCAGAAGTTTATCCATTTCTTCTGTTAATAGGCATTACATTTTGTTGGTGTGTAGATGTTTATAATAGACTCTACTGATCCTTTGTATTTGTGTGGTGTCAATTTTAGTGTCTCCTTTTTATCTCTGGTTTTATTTATTTGGGTCTCTTCTCTTTTTTCTTATTTAGTCTAGCTAAAGGTTTGTCAGTTTTGCTTATCTTTTTTAAAAACAACTTTTTGTTGACTTTTCTTTTTTTGGTTTCAATTTCAGTTATTTTTGTTCTAATCTATAATTTCATTTCTTCTACAAATCTGGGGTTTGGTTTGTTCTACCTTTTATATTTCCTAGAAGTGTAGTGTTAGATTGTTTATTTGATATCTTTCTGCTTTTCTGATGTAGACATTTATTGTTATAAACTTTCCTCTTTGAACTGATTTTCCTGCATCTTATAGGTTTTAATGTGTTGTATTTTTATTTTCATTTGTCTCAATAAATTTTAACATTTCTCTTTGAATTTCTTCATTGATCCATTTCTTATCAAGGGGTCTGCTGTTTGATATCCATGAATTTATACAGTTTCCAACATTCTATCTGTTATTAATTGCTAGTTTTATTCTATTGTGATCAGAAAAGATACTTGATATGATTTTGATTTTTAAAAATTTGTTAAGACTTGTTTTGTGACCTAATATTTGGTCTGTCCTGGAGACTATTCCATGTTGAGGAAATGTTCTGTAAATGTCTGCACAGAAAATTCTGTAAATGTCTGTTAGGTCCATTTGGTCTAGAGGACAGTTTACCTCGAATATTTCTTTGCTGATTTTCTGTCTGGATCATGTGTCCATTCTGAAAGTGGAATGTTGAAGTCTACTACTATTATTGTATTGCAGTCAGTCTCTCCCTTTTGGTCTGTTAATTTTTGTTTTTTATGTATGGGTGCTATAGTGTTGGGTGCAGGTATATTTACAATTATTATATTATCTTTCTGTATTGATTTCTTTGTTATATAGCATTCTTTGTCTCTCTTTTTACAGTTCTTTATTTAAAGTCAATGTAATCTAAGTGTAACTATTCCTGCTCTTTTATGGTTTCCATTTGCATGAGATATCCTTTTCTATCTCTTTACTTTCAGTCTGTGTGTGTCTTTATAGGTGAAGTGAGTTTCTTGAAGACAGCATATTGTTGAATCTTGTTTTCTTTTAAATCCATTTAACCATTCTTTGTCTTTTAATTGGAGAATTTAACCCATTTGCATTCAAAGTTTTTGGTAGGGAAGAGTTTACTGCTGCCATTTTCTTACTTGTGTTCTGATTGTTTTGTAAATCCTTTCTTCCTTCTTTACTGTCTTCCTTTGTGGTTAAGTGATTTTCTTTGTTAGTATGTTTTGATTCTATGCTATTTGTAGTGTATCTATTGATTCTGTGCTATTTTTAGTGTATTTATTTTGCTTTGTGGCCACCATGAGGCTTACAAAAAGTATCTTTTAGTTATAAGAGGTTATTTTAAACTGATAGTGACTTAACTTTGAACACAACCAAAAGAAAAATAACAAAAAAAACCCACTACACTTTAACACCATCCTCTTCACCACATTTTCACTCTTTGATGCTTCAATTTACATCTTCTTATATTGCCTGTCTCTTAGCCAATTATTGTAGTTATTATTTTAAAATAGTTTTGTGTTTTAGTCTGCACGCTCAAGACATAAGTGGTTTAATTGCTTCTATTCCAGTATTAGACTATTCTGAATGTGTCTGTTTTCTTGTTTTTCCAAGTCAGTTTAATGTCTTTAGATGTTTTCTTGTTACATGTTAGTATTCATTTCTTTCTTGCAGATTGAAAAACTCCCTTTAGCATTTTGTGTAAGACAGGTCTGGTGTTGATGAATAACCCCAGCTTTGATTTGTCTGGGAAAATCTTTATCTCTCCTTCATTTCTGAAGAATAGCTAAGTTGGGTATGTATTCTTAGTTGCCAGTCTCTCCTTTTCCCCACCCAACCCCCAAATTTGGAATATAGTATCCTACTCTCTTCTGGCCTTCAGATTTTTGTCGAGAAATCCATTGAAATCCATACTGGGGCTCCAGTGAATATGATATGTGTCTTTTCTCTTGCTTCTTTGAGTATTCTTTTTTTGTCTTTCATTTTTACTAATTTGATTATTGTGTGCCTTGGGGATTTCCCCTTTTGGTTAAATTTGATTGATTACTTCTTCCTGTGCCTGGATGGTATAATTTTTCTTGGGATTTGGGAAATTTTCAGTCATTATTTTTTTTAAATATGCTTTGTGGACCTTTTTCTGTCTTGGGAATTTCTGTCATGTGGAGATTCATTTACTTGATGATGTCTCGTAAGTCTTTTTTTAAATTTTATTTTAGGTTTGGGGGTACATGTGAAGGTTTGTTGCATTGGTAACATCATTTAGCCACTACTTACAAGTGAGAACATGTGGTCTTTGGTTTTCTGTTCCTGTTAGTTTTCTAAGGATAATATACTCCAGCTCCATCCATGTTCCCATAAAAGACATGATCTCATATTTTTATGGCTGCATAGTATTCCATGGTATATATGTACCTCATTGTCTTTATCCAGTTTGTCATTGATGAACATTTAGGTGATCCATGTCTTTGCTATTGTGAATAGTGCTGCAGTGAACATTCATGTACATGTGTCTTTATGGTAGAATGATTTATATTCCTCTGGGTATACACCTGGTAATGGGTTTTCTGGGTTGAATGGTAGTTCTGTTTTCAGCTCTTTGAGGAATGACCATACTGCTTTCCACAGTGGTTGAACTAACTTACACTCCCACTGATAGTGTATAAGTGTTCCATTTTCTCCACACCCTTGCCAGCATCTGTCATTTTTTGACTTTTTACTAATAGCCATTCTGATTGGTGTGAGGTGGTATCTCATTGTTGTTTTAATTTACACTTTTCTAATGATCAGTGATATTGAGCTTTTTTTCCTATACTTGTTGGCCACATGTATGTCTTCTTTTGAGAAGTGTCTGTCTATGTCCTTTCCCACTTTTTAATGGGATTGTTTGTTTTTCTCTTGTAAATTTGTTTATGTTCCTTATAGATGCTGGATATTAGACCTTTGTCAGATGCATAGTTTGCAAATATTTTTTCCCATTCTGTAGGTTGTGTGTTTACTCTGTTGATAGTTTCTTTTGCTGTGCAGAAGCTCTTACATTTCATTAGAGCCCACTTGTCAACTTTTGTTTTTGTTGTGATTGCTTTTGGTGTCTTTGTCATGAAATCTTTGCCTGTTCCTATGTCCAGGATGGTATTGCTTAGATTGTCTTCCAGCATTTTTATAGTTTTAGTTTTTACATTTAAGTCTTTAATTATTCTTGAGTTGATTTTTGTTTATAGTGTAAGGAAGGGATTCAGCTTCAGTCTTATGCATACAGCTAGCCAGTTATCCCAACACCATTCATTGAATAGGGAGTCTTTTCCCTGTTGCTTATTTTTGTCATCTTTATCAAAGATCAAGTGGTTGTAAATGTGTAGCCTTATTTCTGGGCTTTCTATACTGTTTCATTGGTCTATGTGTCTGTTTTTGTACCAGTACCAGGCTGTTTTGGTTAATATAGCTCTGTAGTATACTTTGAAGTTGAGTAAGGTGATTCTTCCAGTTTTGTTCTCTTTACTTAGGATTGCTTGGGCTATTCAGGCTCTATTTGGCTTCATATGAATTTTGAAATAGTTTTTTCTAATTGTGTGAAAAATGTCATTGGCAGTTTGGTAGGTATAGCGTTGAATCTATAAATTGCTTTGGCCATTTTAATGATTGATTCTTCCAGTCCATGAGCATGGGATGTTTTTCCATTTGTTTGTGTCTTCTCTGATTTCTTTGAGCAGTGTTTTGTAATTCTCATTGTAGAGACTTTTCACCTCCATGGTTAGCTGTATTCCTAGGTATATTATGTATTTTATTCTTTTTGTGGCAATTGTGAATGGATTGCTTTCTGGTTTGCTCTTGGCTTGACTGTTGTTGGTGTATAGGAATACTAGTGATTTTTGCACATTGATTTTGCATCCTAAAACTTTGCTGAAGTTTTTTATCAGCTGAAGGAGCTTTGGGGCTGAAACTATAGGGTTTTCTAGATATAGAATCACATCTGCAAACAGAAAGTGTGACTTTTGCTTTTCTTATTTGGATGTCCTTTATTTCTGTCTCTTGCCTGATTGCTCTGGCTAGGACTTCCAATACTATGGTGAATAGGAGTGGTGAAAGGGAATTCTTGTCTTTTTTTGGTTTTCAAGGGAAATGCTTCCAGCTTTTCCCATTCAGCATAATGGTGGTAGGTTTGTTAGAGATGGCTCTTATTATTTTGAGGTATATTCCTTTAATGCCTGGTTTATTTAGAGTTTTTAACATGAAGGGGTGTTGAATTTTACTGCAAGCCTTTTTTTTGCATCTACTGAGATAATCATGTGGTTTTTGTCTTTAGTTCTGTTTATGTGATGAATCACATTCATTGATTTGTATATGTTGAACTAACCTTGCATTCTGGGGATGAAGTCTACTTGATCATGGTGGATTAGCTTTTTGATGTGCTGCTGGATTCAGTTTGCCAGTATTTTGTTGAGTATTTTTGCAACAATGTTCATCAAGTGTATTGGCCTGAAGTTTTCTTTTCTTTTTTTTTTTTTGTCTGTTCCAGGTTTTGGTATCAGGATGGTGCTGGCCTCATAGAATGAGTTGGGGAGGAGTCCCTCCTCCTCAATTTTTTTGGAATAGTTTCAGTAGGAATGGTAGCAGCTCTTCTTTGTTTATCTGGTAGAATTTGGCTGTCAATCCATCAGGTCCTGGAGTTTTTTTGTTTGTTAGGCTATTTATTACTGATTCGATTTTGGAGTTTGTTATTGGTCTGTTCATGAAATAAATTTCTTCCTGGTTCAGTCTTGGCAGGATGTATGTGTCCAGGAATTGATTCATCTCTTCTAGGTGTTCTAGTTTGTATGCATAGGGGTGTTCATAGGAGTTTCTGATGGTTATTTTTATTTCTGTGGGCTCAGTGGTAACATTCCCTTAGTCATTTCTAATTGTGTTTATTTGGATCTTCTCTCTTTCTTCTTTATTAGTCTAGCTAGTGGCCTATCTATCTTATTAGTTTGTTTGTTTTTCAAAAAACAAACTCCTGGATTCATTGATCTTTTGAATGGCTTTTTGTGTCTCAGTTTCCTTCATTTCAGCTCTCGTTTTGGTTATTTCTTCTCTTCTGCTAGCTTTGAGGTTGATTTGTTCTTGCCTCTCTAAGTCTTTCAGTTGTAATGTTAGGTTGTTGATTTGAGATCTTTCCAACTTTTTGATGTGGACATTTAGTGCTCTGTCTAATTTCCCCCTTAACACTGCCTTAGCTATGTCCCAGAGATTCTGGTATGTTGTATCTTTGCTTTCATTAGCTTCAAAAAACTTCTTGATTTCTGCCTTAATTTCATTATTTACCCAAAAGTCATTCAGGAGCATGTTGTTTAATTTTCATGTAATTACATGATTTTGAGTGATAGTCTCAGTCTTGCCTTCTATTTTTATTACACTGTGGTACAACACTGTGTTTGGTATGATTTCCTTTCTTTTGCCTTTGCCGAGGATTGTTTTTTGTCCAATTATGTCATCAATTTTAGAGTATGTTCTATGTGGCAAGGAGATGAATGTATATTCTGTTGTTTTCCCTATAAGTCTTGTAAGCTTTCTTCACTCATTTTCTTTATCCTTTTGCCTTCTATGAGTCATTTCATATGTTCTGTCTTTAGGCTCGCTAATTCTTTCCTATGTTTTGTCAAGTCTGCTGTTGAAACTTTCAATAGAGTTTTTCAGTTCTATTATTGTATTATCTTTTCTTATATTTCTATTTGGTTTTTTATTTATTTCAATTTCCTTGTCAAATTTCTCACTTTGTTCCTGGATTGTTTTCCAAATTTCTTTTAGTTTTCTATCCATATTTGCTTGTGATTTTCTGAAATTCTTTAAAAATATTATTCTAAATTATCTGATATTTCATAGTTCGTCAATTCTTCTGAGTCTATTGTTAGTTTCTTTTGGTGGTGTCATTTCCCCTGAGTTTTCACAATCCTTGCAACTTTATGTTGATGGGTGCACATTTGAGGAGACATCCACCTCCTCCAGTTTATGCACGTGTTCTTTGTTGGTATCAGACCTTTACTACTTAGCATCAGAAGTTAAATGCTGGCCTGTTGTTACTTCCCATTCTGGGGAAGACTTATAGTGAGCATTGGAACTAACACTGCACTGGAACTAACTCATTGCCCTGCCATTTTTTTCTGGTGTGGGGAAGATTTATGGTGAACTCAAGAACTTAAATGCTTCTCTGAAACAAAATCACTGCCTGCCATTGTTTTCTGGTCTGGGGAAGACTTATCATGAGCACTGGAAGTTAAACATTGCCTTTGAACTACCTTGCTGACCTGCCATTGTTTTCCAGTGTAAGGAAGACTTAAGCAGGCACCAGAACTTAATCCCAACCTTTTAGTTGTTTCTGGGTCAGGGTAAGGCTCCATAGAGCACTTAGGGTTTGTGGAAAAATCTAGCCAGGAATTTGAGTCTTCCCACAGATTCTGCCCCCTGCAGCAATACAGCACCAACCAGTCTCTTTAATATGGCTTCCCCACTGATTGAAGTACAGAGTAGCTGCCAAGATCCATATACTAGTTCATGTAATCAGTGCCGGCTGTTTGTCCCCAATTCACCCCAGTTGGTTTAGTATTCCTGGCATTTCCATTAGTTCCTGTGGGACAATACCAGAATGGTCTTCATGTGAAGATTCCCAGACTGTTGAGGAGATCTAATGTCTACAACCTCTTACCCTGGAAACTGAATCTAGAGAAATTTTGTGTGAGGGATATTATGATGGCTTGTTGGAGAGGGCAGCACAGTCCAACATGAATATTTCTCTTACCAGTCATGGCTTCTTTCGATTCTGTGGGCCCAGGGAGTTTCTCTGCTTCTCCTCCAAGTTCTGGTGAACTCAGGATGGTATTCTTGTCTTTGGATAGTTTTTAGTTATATTTTTGTGACAGGAGTGATGCCAGACAATCTATTCTACCATCTTGCTAATGCCACTCCCAGTCTTTGCTTGTATAAATCTTTTGATCCTTTCAACTTCATGGCTAAATTTGTAATAGCCTAATTGGACAGTGCATCTGTTTTTTATAACACTAAAGTTAATAAAATGAAAAAATATATTTCACTAGGATCTTTATCAGTGAAGAAATGATTACAAATAAGAACAGAAATAATTACTTATGGTACTACTTTGATATGTTACCATTAATAGGGTGTGTATCATCTTGATTTGACCAAAACATTCTCACTTTTACCTGTTGTCCCAGTATCTTGTGTGACTTAGCATTTCCTGCTATCCCTTTCACTGTTAAATATGTCCCAGCTTTCATGTTAAGTTATATGTATAAGAGTACTTTTTATGTAAAAGATGCACCTTTTCTTTTTATGTTTTTTTGTACTTTAATTATAGAATATCATTGTGGTCATTATGTATATTTTAAATTCATGCTCTTTTGACAGTAGGTCATAGATAGCTAGACTGTAATTATTTTAATATTCCAAGCAGCCTTTCTGATGTTTTTTCCACATCACATCAACATTTCAAATAACATTTTATGCACTTAGAACCAAACTTATTTTGTCTTTATTGAGAGACTCAGGGATGTTGGGATAAAGGGACAGAGCCTCTTATTTCAGACTCCCGGCTCCTATGTTTAGACTTTCTTTGAGGGGAGGACAATAGAATGAGCTGATGGGCATAAAGCTGCATAGATATATTATGGGTCTAGTACAGTGGAAGAGTTCTGGGTTGAGAGTCAGGTCTGGTTCTAACCCTTATTCATAATGGAAAAAAAAAATTCTCTGTGGGCCTGGTTTGCCTGATCCAGCTTTGTGCAGATTAAGTAAATTAAAAATTGAAACTGTATGAGTAATTTAACTAAATTGAATACATTATGGGACATGGTAAAAATAAACAAATAGAAAGTACATGACCACTAAAAGTGTAGTTGGCTTAAATAAATCTCTTCATTCTCATTAGTAATAAAGAAAATGCTAATGAAGACATACTATTTTTTAATATATTGAAAAAGTAAATTAGTTTAAATAATACCAAGCATCATTTTAAATTAATAATACCAAAATGCCTAGGGTGCAGTGAATAAACACTCTAAAATGCTATTGGTGGGAATATAAATTGTTACAACCTTCCTGAAAGCCTTTGGTTATCTATATTGTGAACCCTAAAAATATCCCTATCTTTTGACCTCATAATCTATTCCTTAGTTAGCATAACATCAATGTCAAACTGAAAAAAAAAACTCTCTAAAAACATATTAATCTCACTTTTGAATATTGTAAAAAACTAAGTATTAGGCAGGAGAATCTAGTAGCACATTTAAAATACCATACATCATAATCATATGGATTTTATTCCAGGAATGCAAAGATGGTTTGATATTAGGAGCACTATTATTAATAGTATAAATCACTATACTGATAAATCAAAAAAGAAAAATTATTTGTGCTCCTTTATATACTAGTTAGAGTAAGCCTAAGTTACTGTAAGAGGGAACCCCAAAATGCAGTGGAGAAATTAAATAAGAAAGTTTATTTCTGTTATACATAACAATCCAGATTTATTAGGATTGCCCAGGGCTAGGATCAAATGGTTCTTTCATGAGGTCATTTAGGAACCTAGACTGACTAGTAAGATTCCTCTATCATCCTCAACATGCTGTCTCCATCTCTGCTTTAAAGGCTGCTGTTCCGATGGACACCATTTCTTAACCAGCAGAAAGAGAGGAAAAAGGTTAGGAAGACAAATATTTCCTTGTAGGGAATGGCCATGGAAGTTGCACATATCATTCTGACATTTTACTGGAGAAAATAGTCCCAGGGCCACACCTGGGGCAGCAGGGACCTGTTTGCATGCACTGTGCTAAAAGTTGCAGGGAGACTATTTTGAAAAGAAATGAAGAGCAGATACTGGGGAACAGTTAACAGACGAATGTCACACACTCATTTCTTTCAGCATTTTCTGCCTAATTTTTGTACAATGGCCCTAGGCACTTAGGATATAGCAGTGAGCGAAATGGCATATATTCCTTTCCCCTCCAAGTTCATTCTAGTAGGAGAGATACATTGTTAGCCATGAACATGCCCCATAAATAACTTACATAGAATTTTTTAAAGTATCAAAGTGCTATTGAAAAGGAAATGATAGAGAAGATTCAGGGAGACTCTGGAGTACCAGGACTGGGACCATTTATATAATGTGACCAAAGCTGGCTTCATCAAGGAGGTAACATTCAAACAAAGATGAAGGAGTCGAGTGAGGCATGTTGATATTTGGAGGAAGAAATTGCTGATAGAGGGAAGAGCTAGTGCAGACACCCTAATGCAAGAGCATGGCTGGCATGGCTAGGGGACTTAAGGAAGCCAGTGTGACAAGAACATAGTGGACAAGGGGGAGTGAGTTGGAAATGACATTAGAGGCATCCCAAGGCCTGGTCATTTAGGGCCGTTGAGGCTGTTCCAATGACTTTGACTTTAACTCTGAGTAATGAGAGAGTAAGAGGGTATTATGCCATGAAGGGATATGATCTGACTTAGGCTTTAAAAGATCATTCTAGCTTCATGAGAACAAAGGTGGGAAACCAATGAGAAGGCAACTTTGGTAATCCAGATGAGAGGAAATGTTGGTGGCTTAGACCAGAGGAGTAGCTGGGGAGGTGATCATATTCTGGATATATTTTAAAAATATACTTTAAGAGTAAATATGGTTTTCTGATGGATTTGATAGGGGGCATGAGAGCAAGAAAGTAAGCCGTAGATAAGCTTAGTGTATTAGTCAGAGTTCTCTAGAGGGACAGAACTAATAGATATATATATGAAGGGGAGTTTATTAAGGAGTATTGACTCACAAGATGAAGTCCCACAATGGGCCTTTGGCAAGCTGAGGAGCAGGGAAGCCAGTCCAAGTCCCTAAACCTCAAAAGTAAGGAAGCCAACAGTGCAGCCTTCAGTCTGTGGCTGAAAGCCTGATAGCCCCTGGCAAGCCACTGGTGTAAGTCCAAGACTCCAAAAGCTAAAGAACTTGGAGTCTGATGTTCAAGGGCAGGAAGCATCCAGCATGGCAGAAAGATGAAGGCCAGAAGACTCAGCAGGTCTGCTCTTTCCACCTTCTTCTGCCTGCCTTATTCTAGCCATGCAGGCAGCTGATTAGATGGTGCCCACCAAGATTGAGGGTTGGTCTGCCTCTCCCAGTCCACTGACTCAAATGTCAATCTCCTTTGGCAACACCCTCACAGAGACACCCAGGAACAACACTTTGCATCCATCATTCCAGTCAAGTTGACACTCAGTATTAATCATCACACTTACAAACTGGAAAACTGGAAAGAAATATGCTAGTTCATTTCGCTGTGAGATGGGATATGTGAATTTTCAATTATATTTTTCTGTATTTCTAAATGTTCTCTACTGTGCATGTTACAAGCTGAACGGTGATGCACAGAAGTCAGGCTTTCGTCATACTATTGCCTTGTCCGTAAGTCCTAGGGCATCTTTAGCCTGCTTCCTATTTTCTGCCCCTGGGAGACCAGAATCACAAAGAGGGATGTGCTGGCCCTTTAGCCCTGGCATGACATTAGCTGACATCAGAAACTGAGCAAAGCAGTGTGGTTGTGATGTCACTATCTCACCTCACCCCCACCTAAGAGATTGTGGTGGGGAATCTCAGAGACTCTAACCCTCTGGGCCCAAGTCGCCTTTCTATCAGGGGAGGGAGGCTGTGCTCTCACTAGCTTCTCGTTAGAAGTTCTGCTTGCCCTACAGCTTGCACTGAGGGTTCTCATCACTGCTTCTGAGATCTTAATGGGGGTCAACGAAGATGTGGGCTTCTCTGAGTTTAGACCATCCATTTGTCAAGGAAAACCAAGCCCTGAGACTGATAGAGATGAAAGAAGAGAATGGTAATGTCCCCAAGACAGAGCAGGCAGGAAGTTTGAGGCCTCTGAGGGATACAGGAAAATCTAACCTCAAAGAGAAGAAGGTAAGAACAAGACCACCTCTGTCCTCCTGACATAAGGATCTTGCTGAAAAAATAAATCTCATTGCTGACCTGACTTAGGCACTGGTAATATAAAAACAGCCCCTCCCCTCAAGGAGATGAATTTTGATGGGGCAGGGATGATGGAACAAACTGTGATCACATTGAACAGAAATAAGGGCCATCATCTAGATATGCTGGACTGCCTGCCCTGGGAAACGCAGGGAGGTGTCTGACATCTGGGGGCAACAGGCAGAATCCAGCAGAACTTTCTGGAAGGGGTAGATTGTGAGCTAATGGCATTTCCTCCCTTGCTCAAAAACTTACAAAGTGCTGTAGCCCAAGAAAAAGTGAAGTTGCCACAGCTTCCTAGTTGTCTGGTCAAGGATTTGCATAATTTCATTTCCCCTCTGTACCTTTCCTTGTTTTTCTTTCTTACATATTTATTTTAATTAATTAATTTTAAGTTATGATAACTATGTTTTTACTGTACAGTTCAGTGGTGTTAAGTACATTTAAATTGTTGTGCAGTGCAACCATCACCACTGTCTGTCTCCAGAATTTTTTTTTGTAAAACTAAACCTGTGCCCACTGAGCAATAACTCCCATTTTCTCTCCCCCTATCCCGTGGCAACCATCATTTACTTCCTGTCTCTATGTACTTGATGCTCTAGGGCAGGGATCCCCAGCCCCTGGGCTGCAGACCGGTACCAGTCTGTGGCCTGTTAGGAACCAGGCTGCACAGCAGGAAGTGAGCAGCAGGTGAGCTACTTCCTGATGATCTGAGGTGGAACCGTTTCATCCCAAAACCATCCTTCTACCCCCATCCCGTGGAAATGTTGTTTTCCGTGAAACCTGTGCCAAAAAGGCTGGGGACCATTGCTCTAGGGTGCCTGATATGAATGGAATCATATAGTAGTAGTTCTTTTATGACTGACTTATTTCACTTAGCATAATGTCTTCAAGTTCATCCACGTTGTAGCATGTGTCAGAATTTCCTCTTAAAAATGAGTAATATTCCATTGTATGTGTATATCCCATTTGTTCATCTATCCATCGGCCGACGGACAGACACTTGGCTTGCTTCCACCTTTTGACTATTATGAATAATGTTTTCGTGAACATGGGTATGTAAGTATCTGTTCTAGTTTCTGCTTTCGGTTCTTTGGGGTATATACTCTGAAGTAGGAATTGGTCGATATGATAATTCCATTTTTAATTTTTCAAGGAACTGCCATACATTTTCCATAGCACCTACATCCTTTTACATTCCTAGCGGCAGTGCCATCATTGCCAACACTGTTTATAATAACCATTGTAATGGGTGTGAATTGATATCTTCTACCTTTCTTAACTGTCTCTCCCACCACAGATAACATTCTGTGCTGTAACCACTCCCAGACAACTCCATTTTCCATAAATAGGCTGTAAACGATCTCCCTTTGTGGCTTCACACACATTTTCCCCCCTGCCTGGAAGACTTGATAACTCATCTTTCTTCCTCAAAGATGTCCCTGCCTTCCTCCTTTCCACACCAACTCAGAAGCAGTCAAGCTCTTTCTTGTATTCCTCTACCTTTTCATTTATTCCTCTTTTTAAGACAAATAAAACTTACATAGGTTATGTACAGTTCTGCAAGTTTTGACAAACCACCACCACATCAAGATAAAGAACAGTTCCATCCCCTCAAACATTTCTCCGGACCTTTGACATCAGCCCCACTTCTTTTCTCATGCCCCAGCTCCTAGTAATCACTCATCTATTTTCTGTGACCATAGGTTCTCCTTTTCTGGAATGTCATGTGAATATTCAGTAGCTGGCCTTTTGAGTCTGGCTTCTTTCCCTTTGCATAATACATTAGAAGTTCACCCATGTTGTTGTGTGTCACTGTAATCTGTTCCTTTTTGTTGCTTAGTAATATTCCAGTGTATGGGAGTACCAAAGCTTATCCATTCTCCAGCTGGGAAATATCTGGGTTGGTAAACATTCACATAAAGATTTTGTATGAATATACACTTTAATTTGAGTAAATAGAAATGAGATTGCTGAGCTGTATGTTAAGTATATTTTTAAATTTTATTATAAACTGCCAAACTGTTTCCCAAAGTAGCTACCTAAGTTTGCACTCCCACCAGCAGTATGTGAGAGTTCCAGTTAGGTTGAACCCTTCATATTGTGGAGTTCATAATGTTATTTTAGTCATCCAGATACACATATCTCACCATTCATGCATTTCCCTAATGACTAATAATGTTGAGCACCTTTTCCTGTGTATATTTTGTCATCTGAGTATCTTTTTTGGTGAAGTATCTATTAAAATCTTTTTCTGATTTTTTATTGTTATTTTCTAATTATTAAATTTTGAGAGTTATTTATGTATTCTGGATTCAAGTTGTTTATAATATATGTGATTTGCCAACACTTTCTCCCAAATCAAAGAGCAGAGATTCTTAATTTTTATGAAGTCTGACTCACCAGTTTATTCTTTTATAGATCATGTTTTTGGTGTTGTGTATAAAAAATCTTTGCCTGACTTAAGGTCACAAAGCTTTTCTCCTGTTTTCTTCTAGAACTTTTATAGTTTTAGGTTTTATTTTTAGGTCTGTGGTCCATTTTGAGTAGATTTTTGTGGAGGGTGCAATGTATGGATTAAGATTCAATTGTTTCCGTATTGTTTGTTGAAAAGACTATCCTTTCTCCATTGAATTGCCTTTGCAGCTTTGTTGAAAATCATTTGACCACATATGTGTGGCCTACTTGTGGACTTTCTATTTTTCTTCCATTGATTTATATGCCTATCCTTTTCCAATACCACACTATCTTGATTACTGTAGCTTTTATAGTCAGTCTTAGAGAGGTAGTGTAAGTTGTCCAACACTGATCTTTTTCAAGCTTGTTTTGCCTATGATGGCTTCTTTGCTTTTCTTAGAATCAGCATAATGAATTCTATACAAAGTCCTACTGGGATATTTTTAAAATTTGTGTTTAATCTACATTAAGGTTGAAATCTTAATGAAATTGCATCTTCTGATCCATGACCACTGAAGATCTTACCATTTATTTAGGTTTTCTTTAATTTCTTTCATCAGCATTTATAGTTTTCAGCATCTAGAGGTTGCACAAAGAACTTTGCTAATATATAAATATATGTTTTAATGTTGATATTGTACCATGTTACCTTTCTAAACTCATTTATTAATTCTAGTCACTTTTTTTGGTAGATTCCTTGGAATTTTTCTACATATATAATTAGCTGAATACCTGTTGCTTACTAGTTTTCCCTATGAGGGATCAATTTTAATTATGCCACATATGTCAACATATTTTATTTTTCACAGTGGTATATGTTATTAATAAACTGGTGAATTTTGGAAAATGACTCCTCAAAATAAATCTAACCTATGAAGAATCAAATGTACCAGGGAAAATACATGAGCATTTGTAATTTTTCAGTTTATAATCTGTCCTCCGTATCTGTAGGTTCTGTACTCATGGATTCAACCAACCGTGGATCAAAAATGTTTTTAAAAATATAAAAATAACAATATAACAATAACAAGTAATACAAATGTAAAAAGAATACAGTACAACAACCACTTACATAGGATTTACATTGTGTTAGGTATTAAAAATAATCTAGAGATGTTTTATAGTATATGGGAGAACGTTCACAGTTACATGCAAATACTCTGCCATTTTGTTTAAGAGACCTGAGTATCTTTGGATTTTGGTATCACGGGAGTCCTGGAACCAATCCCCTGTGGATACCTAAGGAAGACTGTACTTTGTTGTGTCCTATGCCATACATCTGATTTTAAAAAAAATAACAACAATATAAACTAATATGGAATAGAAAAAGTGATCTATGTTTTTAAATGCCTATTTTTAAGATACAAATTATTCTTCATCTTAACTTGCTGTAGTAATCATTCTTTTTTAAAATAAAATGATATAGAAATATTTTAAAGTAGTATTATATATGCATGTATTCTAAATATTCCATTGAATTGGGAATTTTGAGTACTTAAATATTTTTACAATTTTGCAAATCATTTCTTCTTCAATATCAGACCAAAATATATTTTTCCCTGCACATATTTTTAAAAATGGTTTTAAAAAAAGCTTTTTACAGCATTGCTTGTGATATCTTCTTAATGAATTAGTGACCTTTTAAAAGTTTTTTTAAAGAAACAATATTAGGCTGGGCACGATGGCTTACTCCTGTAATCCCAGCACTTTGGGAGGCTGAGGTTGGGTGGATCACCCAAAGTCAGGAGTTCGAGACCAGCCTGGCCAACATGGCAAAACCCCATCTCTACTAAAAATAGAAAATTAGCCGGGTGTGGTAGCATGCGCCTGTAATTCAGCTACTCAGGAGGCTGAGGGAGGAGAATAGCTTGAACCTGGGAAACAGAGGTTGTGGTGAGCCGAGATCGTGCCACTGCATTCCAGCCTGGGCGACAGAGCAAGACTCTGTCTCAGGGAGAAAAAAAAAAAAAAATATATATATATATATATATATATGAATTGGAATCCCTAATTGTGTAGAAAATCCCTTTAAGTTCCACACATTGTATTCCCCTTAAACATATTTTATTTCCTGTAATTGGTTGGTTACCTCAGTAGAGTATATTTTGAACTTTATATTCTACATATATGTATATATATACACACACATAGTATAATATAAACAAGCCTGAAATAGATGCCAAAAAGAGTTACTAGTACACAAACACATTCATATTTCCACAATTTAGAGTACACTAATCAATTTCAGTAATTGCATAGCCTGTATCACTGCACTTATGGCTAAACACTGGTTACCCAGCCAGGTGTAGAGCATTGTACAACATTTTTTGGGTTTTTTCAGAATGTATTACAAATTATTATTTTAAAAAAGAGCTACATTTTAAGTGTGTGCAGATGTGAATTTTGGCTTACAGAACTGTTTTTAATATTCATCTATGGTATTTTCTTGGCAAAAAAAATGGACATTTGTTCCCATTGCATGACTTTAACAGATCAGTAGACATCCTAGGAATACTCTAAGGAAGCAACCCCGGGTCATGGAAAATATCTCATCAAACATTGGTATCTTTGAATCTTATTTGTGACAATTGCTTATGTTATTGTACATTTCATATTAATATTGAATGCGGAATTCTAACAGTTTTCAATGAGCTTCTAAGGATTTGTAATTTAGGCCTATATATCTATAAATTGTTGTAATTATATTAGGGATTCTGGTGTTTATTCAACCCCAACTACCTTATTAAATTGAAGGAAGTATCATACATTTTACAATTTAGAGACTTCCTGGGAATAAGAAATTATCAGAATTGCCATACTTAGATTATAACTAATGGCCCATTCAGTCCTGTATCTGATATCTAATTTCACAGAAAGGCTGTAAAATGGATGATGTGAACTTACAAATCTCTAGTTTCCTTAAATAATTTATGAGTGAATGAGTCAACATATATTTAACAAGCATTTACTGTATATTTAGGTCAGTGCTGGGGAAAATCACGAAAAGACATTGTCACTGCATTTTGGGGGCTTTTCTTATTGCGGCGACAATGAGAAATACAAGTAAAAAAGGAACTAGAAGACTATCTAATCATGCATGGTAAACTTCTACTTTAGGGTACAATGCTGGGAAATCTGAGAAGGTCTGTAGGAATCGGGATATTTTATGGAAGAGAGACAATATTTGAATTGGCACTAGATATGAAGAATTTTCTGAGGCAGTCAAAGGGGATAACATGAGGAAGCTATGAGCTTAGGAAAAATCGGAAGAATGTCAGACAGTAATTGTTTATGAAAATCCCACTTATTTTAAAAAGATTGAAGATGCTTTTTTAACTTTTTTGTTTTTAAACTTTTATTTACACTTACTAAAATGTTATAAAAATAGTACAGGGAATTGCCATATGTCCTTCACCCAGCTTCCCCTAATGTTAACATCTTATTTATCTATAGTACAATTGCCAAAACCAGGAAATTAACAGTGGCACAATCTATGAAATAACTATAAATCTTATTTTAATTTCACTAGCTTTTCCATTAAAGTCCTTTCTTGTTGTTGTTCTAGGACCCAATGCAGGATCTCACAGTGCATTTAGTTGTTATATCTCTTTATTCTCCTTCAATCACCTCCCCTGTCTTTCCTTATCTTTCATTACTTTGATGCTTTTGAAGTGTACTAGCTGCTAGTTATTTTGTACAATGTTTCTCACTTTGTTTATGATTAGATTGAGGTTATGCATTTCTGGCAAGAATAATACAGAAGTGCTATTGTGCCTTTCTCAGATGCATTATATCAAAGGATGCATGGTATCAAAATATCTTGTTATTGGTGATGCAAACATTGATCACTTTTTAAAGATGGTATCTGCCGGGTTTCTGTGCTGTAAAATTAATCGTTTTCCATTTCTAAGATGAAAATATCTTGCGAGACATACTTTGAGACCATGCACATATTCTTAGACTTTTGTTCACTAATTTTGTCTGAACCACTGGTGAATCTTACCTGAAATAATTATCTGTTCTTTTACTCACAGTTACTTTGAAGTTGTATTGTTTTTCTAGCTTTAAGTTATGCTGAGGGTGTGGGGTTTTGTTTTGTTTTTATTTTTACTGTTTCATATCATTAGGAGAGAAAATATTGGAAGCTCAAGGTCGCTTTTAAAATGCAAGATTCTTTTAAAGTAAGGAATCACATCTAACAAAAAATAAAAGAAAAAATAAGGTGAGGCTAGTGGTAGTGCTCATGAAAACACAACGCACTCTGAGCGTTGGATAACTTCTGCTGAAGGACCTATATTTGACTCCACATTTTTCAGTAGCAAATGTCAATTTAAAAAGCATCACAATTAAAACAAGATTCAGTGCAATAAACTTTTAAAAGTCATCATCTCAAAAATTATTGGATTGAAATCTTTAGAGAAAAAATTACAAGAGATTCTCAACAAGAGGACAAGTGTAATATGGTTAATTAACATCTTCAGCAACATCCTCAGGGAACATATTTTTTTTCCTTAGAATGGAGGTGTAATAGGTATTATTTTGATTTTACCTTTTCTAAAAATAGAGTGACTATTAGTGTGAGACATAATGTATTAAAAGTCAATCTCAACTCCAGAAGTTCTTTAAGAAGTCACGAACTGTATTGTTTCGTGAAATCATTTTATGATTAAACAAATTAATGAGCAGATAGTATTTACTTGAACAAAAATTAAATTCCTGCTATTTGAATGCTACTGTGCTAAATAACCAAAACCCTGTTATAGAAGTATTTTTTTCTGAAGTAGAAATCATTTAGTTTCAGACCATCTAAGGGGGATTGAATGGAGGATGTCCCCAAATAACCTTATTACAAGATAGTCTTATAATAGTAACCTTGAGGAGAAAGTTATAACAAAATTGAGACTTGCCAAGCATTTGCCTTATTTGTTTAATTTTTGAAAGACTTTGGCTTCAGGTTTTGCTTCTGATGATCATTCACTGGAACTGAATCCTGAGGCAGGATGGTGGGGGAGTAGTAAGGAAGGGGATGAGAGATTATTTGCTGATTACGCTATCTTTTGCTAGTTGTCTATTTCTAAAGAGCTAAACATGTTTAAGATTTTGGTATCTTAAAATATGTGACTTTTAGTATTCTGCAACGAGGGCTTTGTTATTTTAACAAAAAGTTTTTAAAAACTCTTTTCATGATAGATAAATGGCTGCCTACCTGAGGAATGCAAAGTAAACATATTTGTATATTTAGAACCACTTCAAGTGAAAGAAGAATGTTTAATTACTTCCTTCACTGAGTATCACATTGCTATCTGACCCTCTGGGTTACTTTGTAAATTGCTACAAGACCAGTTTAGTTCAGTTAAACTTCATGTTCAAGTTTAGCATTTATTGAATAATGATGATGTAAACTAGGCAGCGTGTTAAGTGTTGACAGTACAAAGAAGAAAAGGCATCATCACTGATCAGGACCTAAAGGATGAAAATATATTTTAACATAGGTTTGTAAAAAAAAATACAAATTAGTTTATTTCACATAAAATATAGCTAAGAATAAAATAGCCCCAACATAGTAGTTCAAATCAGATAAAAAGCTTACCCAGGGTAAGCAAATTACATTTGTCAGGCTCTGTAGAATTTCCATGTTATCTGCATTTACTAGGTTATAAGCTGAAAATAAAATACTTTAAAAGTTTCCAGAGTAGTGTTTCAGCATGATTTTTAACTGCTCTGTACCATCTTTTAAAAATATGCCTTATATAGCCAAGCACTTTGATAAAAAATCCAGATGTTGGAACTGGTTTATTTTTGAAATACCCTGTGAGATCTAATGAATAGAGCCAAAACAAAATTTGTGCAATTTTTATAAACCTAATCGTTACTGTTCAAGAAGCTAGAAATAAATAGCACAGTTTTTGGAAGACAATTTTTGGAGAAATCAGATTTTTAAAAATCACGGGAACAGGAACTTGCATGAACATGAAGGGAATGTGATCTTTGCTTTGATCTGATCTTGCAAGAAAGAAAGAAGAAAGTTATTTAGGAAACAATTTTGTTATCTTTCTCCATTAAATAGCTATTGGTTGTTTCAGTCTCATATTTTAGCCCCTGTTTTGAAATGTTTTTAACTAGACAATATTTTGATTTTGTTCTCATAACCTAATTGGTTTAATTAACCTCTAAATTAAATGAAGAACATTAGTCAATATGCTGAATATCTATGTTAAATAATAAGTAGCAGTCTCCTTATACCTGGGTTTTCAAAATAGCCCTTAATATTATACTTCATTTAAAATTAATTTTGAATAACACATACCTATATAAATCATCACGTATATTGTTTGTTCATACACAAAATATTTTTAAGTGAGGCAGGAAAAAACAAACGTATGTAACATTTTAGTTTTTGCTTTCACAAATACTTATTTGGCAATCTCTGTATGAAAGTAACTTCTAGCATTTGCTGGAAGAAAGAATTATAAGCAACTGCCTCCACAATGTTTTTATGGAATTAGTTTAGGAATAATGAATAAACAAGTGCATTTTATACCAGATGACTTCACCAGTGAATTCTACCATACATTTAAGAAAGAAATAATGCCATTTCAACACAAACTGTTTCAGAAAATAAAAGAGAAACATTTTCCAACTCACCTTATGAACTTAACATTATCCTGATAACAAAACTAAACATTAATATTACAAGAGAAAAAGAACCACAGACTACAGACACACACACAAAAATCCCTTAACAAAATATTAGCCAATCAAATCCATCGATATATAAAAAAGATAGCACATCAAGGTCAAGTGGGATTTATCTCAGGAATGCAGAGTTGATTCAAAAATTTTTAAAAAAATCAATGTAATTCACTATATTAAGGCTAAAAATGAAAAATCATATTATATCAGTAGATGCAGAAAAAGCGTTAAAAGTTTAACACCTATTCAAAGAGCCAATAAAGAACAGAGGGCATAAGGATGATACAAAGGACTTTGGGGACTCAGAAGAAAAAGGTGGGAAGGGGGTGGGGGATGAAAGACTATAAATTGGGTGCAGTGTGTACTGCTCAGGTGATGGGGGCACCAGAATCTCACAAATCACCACTAAAGAACTTACTCATGTGACCAAACACCACCTGTTCCCCAATAACCTATGGAAATAAAAAATTAAAAAAGTTTTTAAAAAACAACTTAGACTCTAGTGATGGTTGTACAAGTTTGTGAGTATGACCAAATTACTGAATTGGACATTTTAATGGGTGATTTTTATGGTATGTGATTTATATTTCAACAAAAATGTTTTTTTAAAACTTTTTTAAAAAGAACAGATGCCAGAAAAAGTAAAACCAACAGCTAAAATCTTACTTAATGATGACAGACCATATTATTTTCCCAAGATCGGTAACAAGGAAAAGACATCCACTGTTACCACTTTTATTCACTTTTTACTGGAGGTCCTAGCAAGTGCAACAAGGCAAGAAAAAGAAATAAAAGGCATACAAATCAGAAAGGAAGAAGTAAAACTGTCTCTATTTGCAGACATGTGATCTACATGAGATAAAAGGAATCTGCAAAAATACAAAACTACAAGAACCAATAACTAAAGTTAGCAAGGTCACAGTGTACCAAGTCAATATGCAAAATCAGTTATATTTTTATGTACTTGCAATGAATGGTTGGAAATTGAATTTTTTAAAATCAGCCATTTACAACATCATCAGAAATAAGAAATACTTGTTTAACAGGATATATCCAAGATCTCTATGCTGACAACTCAACTCTTGTGGCATAAAGTAAAGATGTAATTAAATGGAATGAAACACCAAGTTTGTGGGCAGGAAGACTCAACCTTGTTAGAATGTCATTTCTCCCAGATTGATCCTTAGATCAAGTGCAGTCCTCATCAAAACCTGAGCAGTCTTCTTGTTGAATTTTACAAGCTGTCTCTAAATTTCATTAGAGCATTGTCAAATCAATTTTGAAAAAGAACAGAGTTGGGGAAATTACACCTCCTGATTTCATGACTAACCATAAAGCTATAGGAATCAAGAGAATGTGGTATTGGTGTAAAGATTACCATATCAACCAATGGAACAAAATAAAGAGTCTTGAAATATACCTACACATTTATAATCAATTATTTTTTGACAAAAACATGCCAAGATAATGAATGGGGGAAAGATAGTATTTCCACAAATAGTTCTGAACAATTGGGTATTCACATGGAGACAAAGAAGACCTCAACTTTTACCTCACAGTTACAAAAAAGTTAACTTGAAATTAATTGTAGACCTCAACATAAATGCTGCAAGTATAAAAACCTTGGAAGAAACATAGGACACCTTAGTGATGTTGATTTAGGCAAACATTTCTTCAATTGGACTCAGAAATTATGAACCATGGAAGAAAAAATTGATAAATGACGCCATCAGAAATAAAACTTTTGCTCTTCAGAAGACACTCTTAAGAAAATAAAAAGACAAACCAGTCTTGAAGAAAATGTTTGCAAAATATGTACCTGATAAGGTATTTTTATACAGCATATATAAATAACTCAATAAGAAGAAAACATACTTTTAAAAATCAGAAAATGATTTAATAGGCTCTTTACGGCAGAAGATAGGCTGTGGTAACTGAAATTTTAACTGTATTGGTGGGGCACTGAGTTTGTTTAAACCATGAAAACTGAAATTTGTGCCAATTGGAACTGGCTTCATTTAACAAACGTAATCACACAACTACTTTCAAAGTTTATTAATTTTATAGGTTTGCAATTCCTCTGAGTGTTTGACAGGGGACACATCCTGTGTTATCTTTGGGGAGACCACCACTCTGTGTTGGACATCCAGTATTAAACACTCCTTGCCTTAATTATCCTTACTAATAATACAAATGGCCAACATTTATTGCACCAAGTGTCAAGCATTGTTGTAAAGGTTTATTTTATTGTCTCCTCACTACATCTCTATAAATTAAGTGCTTTTATTCTTTTGTGGATGCTTAAATCGTTTAAATAATTTGGAGAGACAAGATTCAAACACAGTTTGACACCAGAACCTGTGCTTTTAACCACTCACTCCATTATCCACATGGTAACAATGTGCCTGATGACTGTGTTGAAAAGGGAAATATAGAAAGCTATGAGAGCATACAGAGCAGACAGCTTGGTTTGGGGACCAAGAAAGGGCTTCCCTGAGGAACTAATGCATACGCTCCTTCTTTGGTAAGAATGAATGTTAGACACACATTCCACAAGAGATGTGAGTTCTAGCAAAGCCCCTGTCAATAACTAGCTAAGCCACCCTAGACAAGTAACCTCTCTGAACAGATTCTGCTCTTGTCTTACATGGGTACTATCTTTTTAAGCTTTTACTTTTCATGTCTTTTCATCTTTTCTGTTATGAGAAAAGGGCACCTGTAGAGAATACAGGTATTTATTATCTGAGTTCAAGTATGTTTGCAAATTCTTACTTTGTTTACTACCCTCTCTTCTAATTTTCACTCCCAACAGATTGATCAGGAAATACAAGATTTTAAAATAGAATTGTTTGTGTTAAACGTTGACATTGTCAACATCATGAAAAAAAAATGAACGATCTTCTCTGTATTTTTTAAAGTCAGACAACACAGATCCTCAATTCCACACTTCCTTGTGCTCAAATAAATTCCTGAAGATAATTGGTGTAAGTTAAACAATAAGCAACATACAGTTGTATTGGCCTAATGGAAGAAGATGCTGCTTGTGTGCCTTCCATGTGTCAAGCACTTTCAGGTACCTTATCTACTTTAATTCTCCCAACTCATCAAAGTAATTATTGCCTTAGAATTGTAGGAGGTACTGAGGCTCAGAGGAATTACACAACTGGCTCAGAGTTACACAGCTACAACTTGCAGAACCAAGATTCTAGTGTGTCTTTCCCCAACACCTATGTCAGGAATGTTGACTTCTCATGCTATTTCCAAGCAAATCCAATCGTCTGTTGGCTCAGACAGGTGACCATGAGCAAAAGATAGAAGCAGCTCCTGTTTCACAAGATCATTGGTTTGATGAACCAATTCATGCCTGTTGCCACATCCTGTTGCAAGGCTCTGATTGGGTTCCTAACTCCTCATTGTCCACACCTTTTGTTCACAAGTCCCCTTCCCTGTTTCTTGTTTCTACATTGATGAGTTTCTTTGAGTATTTGGTACTTGACTGATCTTTCAGCTCTTATTTGATCACTTTGGACTTGGTCTTAGAGCCATTTGACTTAAGGAATCCTCTCAGTATGCCTTTTCTCAAAGAATTATTGGTCCTTGTCCCTGGAGAGACACCAGACCTTTTCTTGGTGTTTCTGTATAGGATGACCAGAAGTGTAATCTTCCCATCATGCCCTGCTAGTCACCTGGATTCAGAGGAAATACTCACTCATGCATGTATTATCTTATTATTTGAAATAATGTTATATTCTAGATTGTTTCTCTGTGCTTTAATTTGCACTGTAGATTTTTACTTCTGTATGAATATTTTTCTGCTCAATAATGGCTTTGGAAAAGCAATGTTTGCTTTTGTTTTCAATCCCAGAAATGTTGAAAACAAGCTTTTATTCTATATAAACTCCAAAGTGTATACATTTTAAACATGTTACTTCTTTTTTTAAATTTCGCATTGGCATCTGTAGAAATTTCTGTCAGTTTAAACAGTAATGCTTGAAAGTCACTTTGACTTTTCAAGCTGCCAGATTGCCTTATCATCATCTTTGAGAGATTAGGGATGCTTGTTTAGAAGGTTGCCTTTTGTCTAAATAAAACTGAAGTTTTGTTGTTCCATTGTAATATTTCATTTTAATCTGGTTGTTTTCTTGTGGAGATAATATATAACAGGATCCAAAAATAGTTCAATAAAAGCCTTCAATTATTAGTGGGCTGACTTGTTGGATTGCTTTAGGTGCCCTTGTCAGCTGCTTCAGACTGCAGATTTTGATAAATGTGGAAAAATTTTCTCAGAGCTCTTAGGGTCTGTTTTGGAGCAATGAGGTATAAGCCAATTCTATTCCTTTCTTAACTGAATCATCTACGAGGAGGAAAGGGCCATTTTCTTCCCCATGTAAATATCCTGGAGAACACAGAAAATGAAAATCAAGGGAAAGTAAGATACTTTTCAGCAATAGAAACTTTTTTCAATGGCCGGGTGCAGTGGTTCACATAATCCCAGCACTTTGGGAGGCTGAGGAGGGCGGATCATGAGGTCAGGAGATTGAGGCCATCCTGGCTAACATGGTGAGACCCTGTCTCCACTAAAAATACAAAATATTAGCCGGGCGTGGTGGCGGGCGCCTGTAGTCCCAGCTACTCGGCAGGCTGAGGCAGGAGAATGGCGTGAACCTGGGAGGCAGAGCTTGCAGTGAGCCGAGATCGCACCACTGCACTCCAGCCTGGGCGACAGAGGAGCCTGCATCTCAAAAAAAATTCTTTTAATACATATGATTAGGATTGGAAAGCAGCAATGACAGAAAATTATGTATTAATTATGGAAAGAAAAAGAGAATACACGTATTTTAGTAGTAAAATACCACTTCAGTTTAGAGTTGTAAACCAAAAATGAGGCATTCTGTTACTACAGAAAAGCAAGACTCTTTAGTTTTCAGTTTTAAATAGGAGATTTATAAAGTTAAGAAAAGCAATATTTCAAGAAATTTTCATTGAAATAACAGTTTGCTTGTAAAAATTTAGATATTGCTTCACACTGTCTCATTCACAGCGCTTGACTTTAATGGCTATAACTTGTATGTGATAAAACTAGCACAGGAAGAAGAAAGCATGTCCTACCCTAAGTCATAATTG
This sequence comes from Theropithecus gelada, assembly GCF_003255815.1. Classification (NCBI taxonomy): domain Eukaryota; kingdom Metazoa; phylum Chordata; class Mammalia; order Primates; family Cercopithecidae; genus Theropithecus; species Theropithecus gelada. Next base: position 39,360,036 of record NC_037684.1, on the reverse strand, counting down.
CTCATAGCCAAGATGACATTGGATGGATTAGCCCATGAATGAGAATTATTACAACTCATTGGCCTCTCGGTTTCTTGAGCTCATCAGTTCTCCTCCTCAGCCACCTGTTCATGGTATGACTAGCGTCTTTAACAATTCCAGTAACTGTACCACCTTGAAAATTTTGATTTCTGGCATTCCATTCTCTCTGCCCTCCCCAACGCCCACGTTTCTAACTCAGTTAGGTTAGCATCCTCACACCAGCAGTTTTTTGCCTTGTGGGACTTACAATCGATTAACATCATTTTCCCCCTCCATTAACTCCTTCATGTTTTCACTTCTCAGCTTAGATTTCATGGTCCATCAGAGTAACCAACCCTGGCTAAACCAAAACTCATGTACCCTACTACAGTATCTAAACACTTGACCATGGTTCAAGAGAAGAGACACTTATCCTCCCTTGAACTTAAGGCCAAAAGCTAGAGTGGAGCCCTCAGCACTGCAATGTGAATTCATTTTCCCACTAAGAAAATTTAATCTCCGTCTTTTCTTCTCAAACCTCCAGCACTGCCTTTTCATTTCTATTCTGAGATGGCAACCTCAATTTCACTGGAAAAGTGGAGGCAAACAGAAGAGAACCACTTTATCTGCCCATCCCAAATCTACTCTGCAATTGCATCTATATCCATGTTCCACCTTCCCTCCTTTAGGATAGATGGATTTCTTCCTTATGGAAATGTGTACCTCTGTCTAAGGCCTTCACTAGTGCACTACACTCCTCATCCTTATTCAAGGGTTTTTCTCCTACAATTATGCACCATTTCTCTTACATCAACATTTTTCTCTCTGATACATTATTTCCAAAATATGAAAATATGAAATAATATGTTAAAGAATTCTTTCATCACCTATGCCAAATTATTCTAAGTTATACTGTAGTAACAAATTGACCCCCACATCTCAGTGGCTTCACTCAGCAAAGATTTGTTAAGTAAAACCATAAGAAAGTGCTGTTTTTATGGATCTAAACTGGTTAGTTATCAATAATTTAATGTGATTAATACTTTTCCAGATTGTAAGTTCAATGTTGGTTGATAGAGAGATTCCATTATCTTGAACACTGCTGGTCACTGATGGCTAGAGAAGACAGGATATGAAGAGCTCACACCCAATTCTTTGTACTTTGGCCCAGAAATGACCCATTATTCCTATCATAGCCCATTAGCCAGAACTAGACAAAGGGCTCCACCTACCTGCAAGGGGCTAGGAAATGTGTGTGAGGAAGGCGAGATGCAATAGGGAGGGGGGTGTATATTCAGCTACCAGTAAATGCTCTGTTGTAATCCAAATCTCACTTCAATCCCTGTACCATGTCTTTGCTTATCTTTGTAACCAGAGTCTTCAAAAGGTCTTTCTATTAATACTTAACTATTCTACTGCCTTATATTCTCTTCTTTCTTTTATCCATGGCAATGAGGCTCTTAGCCACTTCAATATGTTGAAACATTTGTCCAATCAACAAGTGATCTCTGCACTAAATGCAGTGCTCAGTCTTTAGTCGTCATCACAGTTGACTTCTCAGAAGTTTTGACACCATTGATCACTCCTTCTCTGCTAGGTTTTAATCACATTATCAGTTAGGAGGAACATCGTGATCTCCAGGAATTTCTCCTAATTGGCTAGCTGCCCCTATTCCATCTCCATTAGTAGCACCACCTTATCTTCCCTCCCCACTTCCTTTACTCAGTCCCTAACTCGTCTTGTTCAGTCCCACTGCTTTAAATGCCATCTATATGCTGATGACTTCCAGTTTGTATCTCTAGCCCTAGTCTCTTTCTGAAGTTCCAGGCTGGTATTCAACCTTTTCCTAAAGACCTTCCTTGAAATTCTAATAGATGTCTGTCACTTAATATTTCTGAAACAGAGCTCTCGATTCTTCCCCAATATTCTTCATATCAGCAACTAGTACTGAGTCATCCTTGATGCATTTCTTTCTTTCACACCTACATTCTTCCTATCAAAAAGTCCTGCTGCTTCAAATATATCTTACATCAAACCACTTCCCATCACTTCTGTCATTACCACCAAAGTCTAAAATAAATCTAAATTGACTCTTCACTGGACTGTTGCAGTAACTCCCAGCTGGTCTTCCTATTTTCACAATTACTTCTTCCAATAGTTCATTTGTACAACAATCAGATCTGTTGGAAAATAAGTGAGATTATATAATTCCATGCTCAAAACCCTCTAATGGCTTCTCATCACTACTGAAACAAAATGGAAATCTCTCCCCTGCCCATCTCTTCAACTTATCCCCTGCTCCTCTCCCCCTCAGTTACATGGATCCAGCATGTGGTTTTCTTGCCATTTATAAGTATTTCAAGCTTGTTCCTACCTAAGGCCTTTAAACTTATTTTTTCTTTTTGTCTGGATTTCCCCCTCAGACCTTATCTTAGTCCATTATGTGCTACTTTAACAGAATACCACTGAGTAATTTGTAAGGAATAGAAGTTCCTTGGGCTCATGGTTCTGGAGGATGGGAAGTCCAAGATCAAGGTGCTACATCTGGTAAGGGCCTTCTTGCTGTGTCATAACATGGCAGAAGGCACATGGTGAGAGAGAACAAGAGAAGGCCAAACTCACTTTTGTATCAAACCCACTCCTGCAATGATGACATTAATCTATTCATGATTGCATTCATTCATTTTTATACTGCTATAAAGAGCTATCTGAGACTGGGTAATTTATGAAGAAAAGAAGTTTAATTGATACAGGGTGGCATGTCCCCAGGCTGCACAGAGCAGAGGGGCCCATAAAACCATTTTTCCCTCCTAGTCCTCCAGGTCTGTGGTGGGAGGGACTGCCACGAAGGTCTCTAACATGCCCTGAAGACATTTTCCCCATTGTCTTGGCTATTAACATTAGGCTCCTCTATGCAAATATCTATAACCTACTTAAATCTCTCCCCAGAAAATGGGTTTTTCTTTTCTACCACATGATCAGGCTGCAAATTTTCCAAATTTGTATGCTTTGCTTCCCATTTAAATATAAGTTACAATTTCAGAACATCTCTTTGTTGATGCATATGAACATACACTTTTAGAAGCAGCCAGTCACATCCTGAATGCTTTGCTGCTTAGAAATTTCTTCCACCTGATACCCTAAATCATTTCCCTAGAGTTAAAGTTTTAGAGATCTCTAGAGCAGGGGCAAAATGCAGCCAGTCTCTTTGCTAAAGCATAGCAAGAGTGACTTTTACTCCAGTTCCCAATAAGTTCTTTATCTCCATCTGAGACCACTTCAGCCTGGACCTCATTGTTCACATCACTGTCACCATTTTGATCAAACCATTTAACAAGTCTCTATGAGGTTCCAAATGTTACCACATCTTCCTGTCTTCTTTTGAGCCCTCCAAACTGTTCCAACCTCTGCTCATTAGCCAGTTCCAAAGTCAATTCCACATTTTCAGGTATCTTTATAGCAGTGCCCAAATCCTAGTACCAATTTTCTGTATTAGTCCATTTTCACACTGCTCTAAAGAACTGAGAACTGAGTAGTTTATGAAGAAAGGAGATTTAATTGACTCACAGTTCTGCAGGCTTAACAGGAGGCATGACGGGGAGGCTTCAGGAAACTTACAATCATGGCAGAAGGTGAAAGGGAAACAAGACATATCTTCCCACGGTGGAACAGGAGAGAGAGAGAAGGGGGAAGTGCCACACATTTTTAAACCATCAGATCTCATGAAAACTAACTCACTATCATGAGAACAGCAAGGGGGAAGTCCGCCCCCATGATTCAGTCACCTCCCACCAGGGCCCTCCCCCAATAGGTGGGGATTACAATTTGAGATGAGATTTGGGTGGGGACACAGAGCCAAACCATATTAATGATGGAAGAGCCCTCATGATCTAATCATCCCTTACAGTTCCCACTTCTTAACACAGTTACATTGAGGATTAACTTTCCAACATATGAACATTGTAGGACACATTCAAATCGTACTGGATCTTGTGTCTTCCAATGACCACCTACTCTCCACCCAAATGTTAGAATATCCCCCATCACTTTCTATTATTGTACACTACCTTTTTTCTCTTCACTACTTCTCAATTCTTACGATTTATTGTTACCGTTTTTGTTATTATTGTTAGTTTACTTGTTTATTATTCATGCTTGTTTCCCCTAGGCACATGCCTGGCATGTTTTAGGCACCAGTACAAGTGTATTGAATAGATAGATGGATGAATCTTTAAAGTTTTTCCAACTGTAGCACCCTAATTGAGACTGAAAAGATTCTGTCAAGAATAATTCTTGGGTCTTGATTTCACCAAACAGTAATATTGACACAGATACTTCTAACCCTCTGGAAACAGAATAGGACAAAATAATATTTTTTTCTGTTTTTGTGTCAAATATTATTTGAATGTATCCATAATGCAGCTTAAAATTCTGAAAATAATAAAGAACTGGTAAACATTTGAAACAGGAAAACTAAAGTGATAAAGAGAATGAAACTGTTTCCATATGAAGATTTTTTTAGAGTTTTGATTTTAGGCAGAACATTGAGCGATTCTACGGCAAAATTTGCTAAATCCATGGATAGGTTAATTCAGATTATTGTTTCAACAAAGCACTGTTTAGAAGAGTTTTAAAGAGATTGTTTCAAGCCAAATAAAAGGAAGTACAGGAATACCTCATTTATCAGATATTGTCCAGGAATAAAATGTTCCGTAAGTCAGTTTCCAAAAAACTAAAATGTAATCTCAATACATGTGCCAAAACTTACCATTTTGAAGGATATTTTTCTAGCACGCTCTACTTACTCCTCTACTCTTTTAAACAAAAAATGCTGAAGACATCAACTCAGAGTCATCATTGAGAATGTTTTGATACCACCTAAAAGATTCCCTACAGTAAAATCTACCGTACATTGTTATCCCAGTTTTCTCTCCTTTTTATAGTTCTTCCATCTCCTCCCTTTTCTTTCAGTTGCTACTTTATGCTTTTGGCAGATGCTTTTAATTTGTCGACTGAGTTTATACACCAAGTAGCATGAACAAGGGCCTAAGGGCAGCTCCTAAATAATATACACCATTGCCACTGGAACTCTGATCCCTGGGCAAGGGAAGTATTATGGTAGTCATGGAAATAGTAAAATAACACAAAACGCATGAAAATGATGATGTTGATGAGGACATTTATGACTCTTCCTGCCACTGTAAAGATTACTTGTAGGCCAGGTATGGTGGCTACTGCCTGTAATCCCAGCACTTTGGGAGTCAGAGTGTCCGAGTCACTTGAGCCCAGGAGTCCGAGACCAGCCTGGTCAACACGGCAAAATCCCATCTTTACTAAAAATACAAAAATTAGTCACATGTGGTGGTGTGCACCTGTACTACGATCTACTCTGGAGACTGAGGTGGGAGGATTGCTTGAACCCGAGAGGAGGAGGCTGAGACACCACTGCACTCCAGCCCAGGTGACACAGTGAGACCCTGTCTCAAAAAAAAAAAAAATTAATTGTACAGGGTTTGTCCTTTGCTAGATGGACTGTGGCCCTCACCTAACATGGTGATATTTAATATTGTTAATATTATACTGAGGATATGATTCATGTTTAGAATGACCACAGGTTCCAGTTTCAATGCTTGTTTTTCAGTATAATTCTTAACATTACATTTATTCTCAAAATTTGTCTAGTTTTGGGCAATAAATTTTATATTTACCTTCTATATGATGCCTTTTAAAAAATTCACAGAGCAGTAGTAATTCTTTCATTCAGTCTCTTATTCTGCCCAGAATGCAGCAGACTGGAATTAGAAATTAAAACTCAGAGAAGATACTTTTTAAATGATGTCATCAGAAACACACTTAATGGAAATTATGATTAATGTATTAAGCAAAATGAAATGTCGATTAAGGAAATTTTTCCTAATATCTCCTCTAGGAGAAATTTTGCATTGATATAGGGTTCCTGACATAACGTGTTGAGTGAATAATTAGATGTATTCATCTACATTTGAAATGGAAAAATGACTGAAATTTGTTCTTTTGAAAAGAGCTTTATAGATATAGAATACAAAACAGTGTTATGAGCATAAATTGCTCATCTAATTTTAATATGAAATTTTCTTTTGTATTTGTGAATCAAAATACAAAGTTTCTTTTGTGTTTATTTAGATTAACGTGTCTTTTCGCTTAGGGAAACCAGACGAAACACATTTTTAGAACTTATAAGTAATTAATCCCAACTCTTTTTTAAAACATGCTGAGAGGTTTTTGAAAGGTAGAAAATTCTTCTGGATAAGGCTTCATTTAATGTTGTTTCTTTTATCTCTGTTAAGTAAGCATCTGTTTTAAAGAAACAAGATATTAACAGCTATTAGCTTGAGATTAAACATGTGTTATACACACACAGTGGATTTCTCTACATCTAGGATATATTAAATAGTCCATCATTATAAACTGTTTTTAAGTTTATTAAATTTTGCTGTGTAAAGAATAAGAATTAACAGAAATGCTCATGATTCATAAAAATACTCTTTGACTAGGAAACTGCAAAAACACAGTAAGACATTTAATTTAGCAAAAGTTTGCCTAAGAGCAGTCAGTGCATGAACATGATGCACTTAGATATTATAGTACTAGAAACTTCTAATGTGGATGATCCAGAGATTATCTTCATGAAATTATCTATTGGGAGGGAGTAAAAAACAGGGGTTTTACCTTTTCAGATGGCATATGGTACTTGATTAAATAGTGTAGTCATTTATATTTTGAGAAAATAATGCAACACCTAAGGTATTTGGAGAAAGGACTTCCTTGCTAGATGTATGTTCATTTTATATCCTCATTAATTATGTCTTGAAACTTTTTGATATAAATGAGAGATACTTTTAAGCACATATTTAAAACTATTTTCCACTTTAAAATGATTCATGCCAGAGAAAGGAAAGGGGGATATTGATATATCTCCACTCTAATCTTCATTTCTTCCTTTATTGTTTTAGTTATCTAACATTGTATAACAAAATCACCACAGAATGTGTAGTGGCTTCAAACAGCAATATTATCTCTTACTATTTCTGGAATTTGGAGGCTCGTTAACTGAGTGGTTCTGGCCTTGAGTGTCTTATGTGGTCTCAGTCAGACAGTAACTGGAATTGAGGTCATATTGAAGTCTTCTTCACTTACCCTCCTGGTGCTTGGAGAGGGAAGATACATGTAGCTGGAGCTCCTCTGGTATCTCTATCTCTGTGTAGTCTGTCCACATGACAGCTTCAGGGTAGCTGGATGTTAGCTCAGTACTCCGTGGCTCATGTCCTGGGGCAGAAAGCCAGGTGGAATTCATATCACCTTTTAGACTTAGCCTTAAATTTCAAGTGGTGTCATTTCTGTCCCATTCATTTCGTTAAGGCACTTGTAAAGGTCTTCCCACATTCAAGAGATAAGAACTCCTTGATCCGCCCCTTGATGGAGCATCAACACTATATAGGGAGAAGAGCATGTGGGAAGAGGAATATATTGATGTGGCCATCTTTGGAAAATACAATCTGCTACACAGATAAAGCATTTGGCTGACTACAATGAGTTAGGCATTATGGTGAGTCCTAGAATAAGATGATAAATATATACAATTCCTGCTCACAAGATGCCTACAGTCTAGTAAGAACATCCATGTAAATAAATGCTATACATGGGGGTATGTATAATGTGATAAGATAATGATGAGCTCGGTGGAATGTTGTAAGATTTGATAGGAGGTGTTTTAGTGAAGAATTAAAGATAAAGGAGTTGTCTAGCATGTCTCCTAGTTTTCTGGTTTGTGTGATGAATGGGTGAGTAGTTTAAGACCCGTTGAGCTAGAGATATCTGTAAAACATACACATAGAAATGACTATTGGTCATTTCCAAATACATCTTCCAGGGAAAATGTTTGTGCTGAGGATGTAGTTTTGGGAGTCAATAAATTCTGGGTAGAATTTTAAGACCTAAATGTGTGTGATGTTGCCCAGAGAAATTCTGTGGAATAAGAGAAGAGGGGAAAGAATGTCACCTTGTAGAAAACAATAGTAAACAAATGTACTGAGAGGATGTCAGGGAAAATGACAGAATAAAAGCCTCCACAAAGTCTCTTCTCTATAAAAGCAGTGAGAAAACTGGAAGACTTATTGTTTGCAGACATTTAAAGAAACCTCTACCCAATCATTTGCTGACCACTAACTAGCCAAGCAGAAACTTCAGCTGCCACACATGACAAAGAACACAGACTTTACAGCATTTCTGTTGTAATCCCCATCAACAACAGCAAACCCTGGGGGAAGGAAGAGAATCTGATTTCCAGAGTTGTCATACTAAAATATTCAAAATATCCAGTTTTCTGCACAATAATTATGAGACATGCAAAGAAACAAAGTGTGGCATGGGCACACTTTATTTCCCATGAGTGGGGGAAAAATAATAAAAACTATTCCTGAGGAAGCACAGTTGTTGGATTTAATAGAAAAAGACTTTAAATAAGTTACTTGAAATATGTTCAAAGAACTGAAATATTGTGTCTAAAGAAATAAAGATTAACAGCTAATTTCTCTTTGGAAACCATGAAGGTCAGAAAGCAGTGGAATGAAATACTAAAAGCCCTTAAAGAAAAAGACTGTTAACCAAGAATTCTACTTCCAGTAATGTCCTTTTAAACTGAAAATATTCTCAGATAAACACAAACTGAGATAACTTGTCAATAGCAACCTATGAGACCTAAATGTAAGAACTAAAATTATAAAACTTATAAAAGTGTAAAACGTACTAGAAAATGTTTATGACCTTGGAAAAGACAATGATTTCTTAAATATCACAGCAAAAGCAGAAGTGATAAAAGAGAAAAGAGGTAAATTGGACTTCGTCCAAATTAAAAACCTTTGTACTCCGAAGAATATGGCAACATCAAGAAAATGAAGATGGCTGGGTGCAAGGGCTCATGCCTGTAATCCCAACAGTTTGGGAGGCTAAGGCAGGAGGATTGCTTAAGCCCAGGAGTTCAGAGCAGCCTAGGAAACGTGGTGAAACCCCATCCCTACAAAAGTTAGAAATACTATCCAGATGTAGTGGCATGTGCCTGTAGTGCCAGCCACTCAGGAGGCTGAAGTTGGAGGATGGCTTAAGCACATAAGGTGGAGGTTACAGTGAGTGCACCAGTGCACTACAGCCTGGGTGACAGAGAAAAAAAAAAAAGAAGAAGAAGAAAGAAAGAAAAAAAAAGAAAATTCAGACAACCCACAGAATGGGAGAAAATCATCCAGCTGATAAAAACCTAATAGACTATATAAAGAACTTTGCAAGTCAACAATAAAAAGACATATAATCCAACTGACAAATGGACAATGGAGTTGAATAGACATTTCTCCAAAGAATGTATGCAAATGACCATTAAGCAGATCAACATCATTGATGTTCAGCACCATTAGTCATTAAGGAAATGCTAACCAAAACCACAATGAGATACTACTTCACACCCCCTAGGATGATTATATTAAAAAAGACAAACAATAACAAATGTTGGAAAAGACAGGAATACACATTGGACTCTTTAGAAAAACAGTTTGATGGTTTCTCAAAAAATTAAACTTAGAATTATAAAATCCAGCATTTCCTCTCCTAGGGGATATACCAAGATAATTGAAAACATAGGTTTACATTAAAACTTGTGCACAAATGTTCAAAGCAGCATGATTCATAAATAGCCAAAAAGTGGAAACAACCCAAATTCCCATTCACTGATGAATAGGTAAAGAAAATGTGGTATATCCATACAAGGAAATATTACTCAGCTGTAAAAAGTAATGAGTTGCTGATACATACTATGACACAGATAAACCTTGAAAATACTATGTGAATAAAAAAATCCAGACACAAAAGCCCACATATTGTATTATTACATTTATATGAAATGTTCAGAATAAGCAAATCCATAGAGACAGAAAATGGATTATAGTTTCAGTCAAGGGAAATGGGGAATGATGGCTATTGATTTCCTTTTGGGGTAGTGAAAAAAATTAGAATCAGATCATGGTGATGGTTGTACAACTTTATATATACAGTAAAAACCATTAAAATGTATACTCTTAAAATGTGTATTTTGTGGTAAATGAGTTCTATCTCAGTTTTTAAAAGTGAGTTGGCTATGGGAATAAAGGCAGTTAGTAATATTGAAAAGGAGTCTATCAAGAGGCAGAAGAACATGTGAGAAATTGATTTCATGTTCAGAGGACAAGTTTATTATTCTCAGTTTCTGAGGAATTGTGTGTGACTCACCTGGAATTTATATAAATCTCTTAATACATCATCTTGCATTTTTTCTAGTTGCAGTCTGAAAAATATACCCAAACTTAAAAAATTTTAAACATAAAACAACTATAGGAAAATCCATTTGTGAATGTGTCAGTGTGTGGATGCCAGTGTGTGTGTGTGAGCGATGGTAGAAGGGCAGAAAGGTGGATGATGCATAAAGGATTATTACCTTTTTGTTTAGTTATTTCCTTTTGTTCAGTTGTTTGACTTGCCTCAGTGTGGCTTTCTCTTTCAGAAAGAGGCACAGGCTGAGATAGCCCCATTTCACTGCCTTTGTCTCCTCAGAACTGTAGTTGCTTTAGAACTTTAAACAAAAGCCCTTGCCTAAGGGCAGCAGTGCTCTTCTGACCACAGTTATCTCCTCTGCTCTTCTGGTTCATTCTCCACAGTTCCAGAGGATTCATCTTCCCAAGTGGACTTCTATTCATTTTATTCCCTGTTCACAGACCTCTTCCCCATCCCACTGCATCCAGAATGAAATATAGTTTCATGGCCTGTGACCCCTTGATTTGACCAAAACCCTGAATTGTTGACCCTGAAGCCCCAGAATTGAGTGGGAGACCAACATGAGATATAACCAACAATGAGATGTATGTGGGTAAGGTAGAGGATCCGGTGCCAGCTTACATTCCCAGCTCCCTATCCCAGCATTGGAAGCTTGTTGTCTAAGCTGTCAAGAGGAAAGTGTTTCTATTGGTAGATATTCTTAAAGACCTTCTGTTGGGAGCCACAGATTTGTTTCAGAAGTGGAGGGGAAAGAAAATACACCTTATTCAGGAAATTTTTTGCCTAGAAAATATTTTCTCTTAGTTTCACCTCAAAATAAAAGGGAAGTGACACTAGAGAATTGAATACTACATTATCATATACTTAAACCTTTTAAACCAAGTGGAAGGGAACAACTTTTGAGTCTAATTTAGGGTAAAACGTGTATTATACTTTTGACCAGTCGAGGAAATTCAAACATTTGGTTTCTGCCTCTTTGGCTAGTAAATGAGTTAGTTCACTTTGTGTGTGTTTTAATATTCTGAAGGCCTGTGGTCATTAATAAAAATTAAGATTCACTAAAGCATTCCAGAACAAATTCTGATTGATAATGCATTTTCATGTAGAATTTTATTTGCTCTTAACTTTTTAGTGAATTGAAAACCATAGTCACGTAGTTCATCAGAAAAGCACTTCAAGGATGTCAGTAGCTTTGGATTCTAAAGCAATTAACTATAACCTTTCTAAATAAGAGACAGTAAAAATTCTTGGATTTTTCCAAATTCTGTTCTATGATTACAGTACTGGAGATCAGTGCTTGTGACAAATAACAGGTATTAAGCATGTCATCAGGCTGGTTTAGAATGCAAGCAAGGCGATGTGCAAAACTAAATGAAATTGAATAATGAGTAGAACATAGGAGAGTAGGGAGACATCCCTAGAACCTAGGTCTACTACAACTTTAGTCTGTGAGTCAGTCTTTTAAAATAACCACACAGGGGTACTCACAACATTGAATTTTTGTACACAAAACAGGGAATCAGATTATGATGCATGGTGGATCTTACTGATGATTTCAGAAAAGGTGCTTGAGTATTCTTAGAAACCAGCCAGCCAACTAGCCTTTCCCCCCAGTATACACTAATTCAGATAAAGAATATTTCACTCAGATAATTATGAGAAGATAATAGGTTTCAAATTTTTGAAGGTATGAATATATAATGTTTTTTTTTTAAATGACTAAATACCTGGAGAGGAGATCAGGAGGTAACTCTCCATTGATCAGGGTCATAGGCTGACAATTCCTAAAGCTCCAAGGAGTGTAGAGGGCTGGGGGCATTTTCTTGAGGACCACAGTGGTAGAAAACCAGTGGGATTCCAGAAGGGACCTTGAAGCTCTGCAAACTCAGCTGGACCAAATGGCTGAGGCCCACACTCATATACCCGCCAGTCATCTCCAGGGGGCGCTATGCAAGTAAGATGCCAGCATCTCCCACTGCTTTCCACTTTAGCCAGTAGCCTGAGAGACCCTCGCACGCGTGTGCAGCCTCCCCTACTACTAGAACCACAATGATACTCTTGATGAAGGGTCCCTCCACTGATTTATCAGGGTCAACAACAAGATTAAATATGATTGTCAGGCAAAAGAAGATTTTCATAACCGGATAGAAGAGGTGACTAGCATAAGCACTGAACCAGCTTTCAACTGGGCTTAAAAAATGACTTAATCCTCTTCAAACTTAACCAGATTCAATGAAGAAAGTCAGTGAGCCTTCCTTGAACTGGCCGTGTCTTCCTTTCTAAGCTGTTCAGGTGTGTGTTATGAAGCTACTGGACATTTTTATAATCAAGTGATGTTTTGAAACTGGAAATATGACTCATGTCTGTCAGCATGACTTTGGAGTCAAGTATACAGAAAAAGCAAGACATTTTGATGGAGGAAAATCATAAGCTGAATTTGCAGATAGGATAAACAAACAGGCTAGTGAGGTAGGTATGACAGCCTAAGAGATCAGCAGGTATCTTTATCCTCCCAAATGGTAAACAAACTGTTTAAGTAGGCAAGAATAAGCTAGCTAACAGGCAGTAACAAATAAACCAGGGTTAGATGCTGGTACCAGGTACTAGAAGACACATCTATGTCTAGAAGCTAACATTATAATCAGTGGACATCTCAACAATCTCTTTGCAGATGAATATCAACAAAGTTGTGTCTGGGCTTGGGTGGCGAGTGTATGACCCCAAATGGTTACGCTGCTCCAGCAGAACCAGTCACTCTTGTGGAAGCTAAGGAATGGGAACAGAAGAATATTAAATCAGTGGTACTGATCATCAGTCTTAATATCCAAATGAATATCATGGTACATACCATGATGGCTATCAAAGATGGTTTTTCTGTTTTTTGTTTTTTTTTTTGAGACAGAGTCTTACTCCATCACTCAGGCTGGTGTGCAGTGGCACAATCACGGCTCACTCCATCCTTGACTTCCCCCAGGCTCAAGTGTTCCTCCTACTTCAGCCTCTCAGGTAGCTGGGACTGCAGGTGTGCACCACCAAGCCCAGCTAATTTTTCTTTTTCTTTTTTTTCTTTTTTTTTTTTTTTTGTAGAGATGGGGTTTTACCATATTGCCAAGGCTGCTCTTGAACTCCTGGACTCAAGCAGTCCACCCACCTCAGCTTCCCAAAGTACTGGGATTACAGGCGTGAGCCACCACGCCCAACCCAAGATATTATTAATATAATGAATGACCAAGGCACCAATATTAAAGACATATACATTTTTACAATATTCTACTTTAACTGGTATTTTCAAAGTAGATGAGGTGTTTGAGGCATTTTTGTTTTGTTTTTCTTTTAGAGTCAGGGTTAATCAGAGCTCACTGCAGCCTTGAATTCCTCAGCTCAAGGGATCTTCTTGCTTCAGTGAGGTTTTTTAAAAAATAGAATTTAGTATCTGATTTCTACATAGAAGAAATTTTAATGTTTATATTGCTTAAGTATTGTTTGCTAATTTTTAAAGTAGTGATCAATGAGTACAAAAGAAAAATACCCTCATATACAGAGTTGGTGTTTTATCCTACCTGCAACAGATGAGCCCCAGGCCATTCTCTCAGTTCATTCAGCAGACTGCAGTGGTTGATTTTGCACAAAGAACTGTGCTAACCTTATAAGGGTTTCAGAGAAGGTTCCTGTTTTCTGAGGACTCATAGTCTAATAAAGGAAGACAAACATATCTACATAACTCTGCTAAAGACAAACTTACAGAAGCCGTCATTAGAGGTACACAGTGCTCGCATAATCAAGGGGGAAGCAGAATTCATCATTCTCAGTGTGGAATCTGGGAAAGCTTGGAAGAGATGTAACTCTAACTGGTTCTTCTAGGATGGGCTGGAACAAGTGGCAAAGGCTTTCTAACTGTTGGGAGCAACTGGAGGAAGGCTATAGGGGCCCAGAAAACATTCAGAGGGCGGACCCCGTGTGGCCAGGGCAAACTCTACACGAATGAGAGCTAATTAGCAAAGTGTGAACAGTGTTAAATGCCTTACTCAGGGGGTTGGGCCCTTATTTTTTGTGGACTAGGCACCATTGAAGATTTTTGGGTGGAATAAAATGGTAAGTTTTATTTTTTATTATTTATTTATTTTGAGACAGAGTCTCACTCTGTTGCCCAGGCTGGAGTACAGTGGCACGATCTTAGCTCACTGTAACCTCCGCCTCCTGGGTTCAAGCGATTATCATGCCTCAGCCTCCCGAGTAGCTGGGATTACAGGTGCGCACCACCATGCCTGGCTAATTTTTGTAGTTTTGGTAGGAAAGGGGTTTTGCCATGTTGGCCAGGCTGGTCCTGAACTCCTGACCTCAAGTGATCCTCCCGCCTCTGCCTCCTGAAGTGCTGGGATTACAGGCATGAGCCACTGTGCCTGGCCAAAATGGTAAGTTTTAGAGAGATAATTCTGGTGTAGTACTTGTAAGGAACCAGGGGTAGTCTAGACTTTTGGAGTCTGAATTCCTGCTTTATAGCTTACTGTTCTTTGACAAGTTGCTTCAACTCACTGAGCCTCAGGTTGCATAATTGTAAAATGGGGATAATACCTCTCCTGTAGAATTGTAATTAGTGAAGTAATTATGCAAAGCCTTGGCACTTAGTAAGAATTCATTAAACAGTAGCTACCCCTTTAATCAGAATAACAAATTCTTAAGAACCTGAGTGGTTTAGAGAGTTAGTAGTGTGATTATGAGCTGGTGTTTCAGAGTGAGACTGACTGACCTGGCTTCAAATCCCACCTCCCACTCTTATTAGCTCTGTGACTAGGACAGCTTACCAAGTGACAGTGTTGCCACCTATAAAATAAGGATGACAATCCCCGCCTCATAGGTTTTGTGTGATCAAATGAGAGAGTATATATAAAAGGGCTTTATATGCCTAGCACTTAGTTCATTCATTCTTTCAACACATGTTTGCTGAATACCTGCCTTGTGTCAGATACTGTTCCATGTACTTGGAATATATCAATGAACAAAACAGATCACAGTCCCAACCTTTGTGGATCTTACATTCTAAGTGACCACTGTTATTGTTGAAAGGGAACACTGGTTGAAAGACTATTTCAGTTGTCTTGGGAAGTGGCACAGATTTTGGACTAGGGCAGTGGTGGTGGAAGGGGAGATGGTAGAAGCCGCATGTGCGATTCCTGACTGGGTGTGGGTAGAAAGGAAAGGGAGACTTGAGGAGGATGCCCAAGGTCGTCATGCCATCCATTAACCTAGAGAGGGAGCATAGAGGAAAGGCACATTCGAAGGAGAAAATGATGCAGTTCACATGTTTAATGCCATCAGGATACCCATTTGGAACTTTCTAGTAGGCAATGGGAAATATTTTCCTGAAATTAGAGAAGTTGAGAGTTTTGCAGGGGGCGGGGATGGGGGGAGTTTCCTGTAGATGATTGGTGACCCTCAGTAAACCAATTTCAGTACAGTGGTGGGGTGTGGAGAAAGTAGAGAGTAGAAATTGTAGGCACAGACCAACCTTTAAATGCATTATAGAGGGAAGGAAAGGAAAGAAGGAGAAAGCAGCTTGAGAATTAGCTTATTCTGTCTTCAGATTTGGCAAAGGAAATGAGCCAGTGGAAAGAGTAAGATTGAACCTATGAAGCAGATGATTTATCTGTTCTTTTAATGAATATTTATCCTTTTTCTATGGTTTGCAAAATACTTTGTCATGGGGAGGCGTACAAAGATTAAAATGATGGAATATGGCCTTAAGTGAGTTTACCCTACAACAGAAGACTGTACATGCCAATACAGCTTTTTATTACTCCCCATTGGAGTGTAACTTCTATGACAACAGAAATTTTGCCCATTTTGTTCACTGCTGTATCCCCAGTGCCTGGAAGAGTACCTAGAATATAGCAGACATTTAATAAATGTTGAATAGACAAACGTTTCAGCAGAAGGAGGATATCTGAATTATTCAAGAGAACTATCATTCTTTTTGTTTCAAGAATAGTTCTTTTCCATAATCATTGCTTAGTAGCTATGGAGAGTAGAATGCGGGCACTCACAGAGAATGAGATACAGGTCAAACTGGAGGAATAAGAGAAAGGTAATGAAGTTAGGATTATTGTACAACAGCCAAAAATTATCCTTTCCAGAAGAACTTTTCCAGGAATACACAAATGCTATTTTTCTGTAGAACAGAAGAATATATTAACAAACCAGAGGGTACAGATTTATCTCAATTTTAGATCCAGTTTTCATAAATGATGGACAAAGTAAGGATGAGGAATGAAGGAAAATGTGTCTGTGTTCAAAGTATTAGCAAAGCAGATCCAGGTAAGTTTGCCACCTATTGCCTTAAGGGCAGAGAGAGAAAGAGAATATATGAGATAAAGTGTGAGTTCCTGTAGGAATTAGAGGAACACATTTTTAGTTTTTATTTTTTGTTTTTTCCAACTTTTATTTTAAGTTCAGGGCTACATGTGCAGGATGTGCAGGTTTGTTACATACGTAAACATGTGCCATGGTGGTTTGCTGCACAGATCATCCCATCGCCTGGGTATTAAGCCCAGCATCCATTAGCTGTTCTTCCTGATGCTCTCCCTTCTCCCACTCCCCACCTTCCAACAGGCCCCAGTGTGTGTTGTTTTCCCTCATGGGTCCATGTGTTCTCATCATTTATAAGTGAGAACACGTGGTATTTGGTTTTCTGAATAAATGAATGAATAAATGAATGAATAAACTGTACAACCCAAACGATGGAATATTATTCAGTGCTAAAAAGAAATGAGCTATCTTCACTCTCCACTCTCTTACTCTGGGTTATTATTTCATATTACATGCATCCCTCTGTTACTCTGTTATTGGTCTCTATGTTTATTGTGTGTGCCCCCTCCCTCACCCCCTACCAGTGCAGGGTAAGCTTTCTGTAGACAGGAGCTTCGATTTGGACATGGCTACATCCTCAGTGCCACTACGCTGTCCAGCTAAAAAGAGGCGTTCAATTGTGTATTTTCTTAATTATTAAAAATGAATTAACAGTACCTTCTATATTACTAAGGAAGTTATATAATCTTTGGTATAGGCAATTTCTTCCATGAAATAATTTTTTTAAATAGCCACTACTAAAAAATATCAGTGCCAGCCACATGATCTGACTTAATAGTACCCTCTTTTGGTATATAGCCTCTATTCCTTTTTTTGAACTTTTAAGTTCAGGGGTACATGTGCAGGTCAGAGAAAATTCAGCTCTAGCAGCTTCAGAGACAGGTCTTGATTTCACCTAATTCTGATAGTTCTCTATACAGTACCTAATTATCTAATCTCTGCTTTTTATGTAACGTAACACAACGTAAATTTTTTAAGAGTTTTTAGCTTCCCGTATGATGTATTTCTTCACTTACTTGAAAATGGAGAAATTTAGTACTTTTCTTTGAGAAAAGGACATCAGTATGTAACTAGTTCTGCATTGTTTTAATGAGAACAAAAACAAAATGTTCCAGAATTACTTGCTTGCAGCTACAAAGCATGTTTAAGGAATAAAAATCTCCTTCATTAAATGCATGATGAAAAAAAGAATTGTTTTGAAGTTCTTAGAATCAGCTTGTATAGGCTTCATTGTAAACTGATACTAAAGAGTCCCCATTACGATCTGTGTATTTTGGTGCCAGAAGGTTTTTTTCTTATGCTAAATTATTAAGTTCTGTCAGCTGCTGGGCTGTCATATAGCGATATAGTAAATCACATTATATTTTGTCATGGATTACACGGAGCAGTAAATTTGGGAATAAAGATCAAAGTAGTTCCACAGTCACATCTGAGTAGGAGCGCTGTTTAACTTGTAGAAAACTGATTTAGGTAAAGCTGCGGCAGTTCTTGTGTGAATTTGAAATGAATTTGGATATTTGGTTGAAAATGAATGAGGATCAAATCCCAAAATGACTTTCCATTTTTGTATTTAGTTCAGAGAAGTTAATTCCAACACCTAGCTGCATGACTTGAATTAGATAAATAATTACATGCCGAGAGTTGCGGACTCAGTGAAAATTGTATTTATGTATTTTAATTGCTTTTGTGATTAAACAATATATTTCATTGTATTTCATTTGGGTTTTTTTTAGGAGGACCACATAATTAAATATTCCTGTAGCAATGCTGTCTGACTCCTTAGAGCTGAGCTGTTTGGTTTTTACTGCATTAAAAACCATTAAAGTAAGCCAGTTTAAGCACACTAAGCAGTCTTGATTAGCTCGATCTTGATGGTTATTATCTTTGTTCTGTGCTACTATAGAAACTCTTTAGGGGTTATTAAAGTTGATGATATTCATTTATTTGGAATAGACAATCTCAACTGTTTGGGTTCTTTTCAGAGAAAAAATTTTCATAGACACTAGATAATATGGCAGAAGTGGTTAGCAGAAATCATGTGTTTTATATCAATTACTGTCCTTATGCTTTTATTAGGAAAGTGTCCTCTGTTTTGTCCTCATTAGCTGTAACAGTGGTTCCTCAGCTAAAGCTGATTATCAGAAGCAACCAGGGAGCTTTTCAATCAGATTCCTGAGCCACAAGATCCTGGTGGCTGATTCAGTAGAAAAAACTCAAAAGCGTTTTTCTCCTGTTACTCTGGCATCATCTTTTCTACTTTCTTTCTTCATTCTAATGCTGTTTGGAGAAATACTTTTAAATGCTATAGCCCATTAACAGACATTTAAGCTTTACAAAATTATTTCTCAAGATTTGGGTTTCTTGTTTTATTTTTTGTCTTGTAGTGTCATCCTTTTATTGATATTTTTCCTCATGTGAAATCTAAAAGATTTACACTAACGCTGTAATAAATCAATCTGACATTAGACTTAATCAAATTTCCCCCCCCAAATCATATGAAGATTAAATCTCCCCCCATTCCAAATGGGATCAAAATAAAGTGTAATTGGGATATAGATAGGGTAGCCTGCAGTGCTGAGTTTGGTCTGAAAGGAAATAAAAGGCCAGTTGGTGACTGTATGTCAGGTACATCCCCAGCGCGAGGGTGTTAGACTAAGATGGAAGGTTTTGCAGTGATGCTGCCAAGGCCTAGTTAGAAGAGACTGAACAGTTTGAAGAACTTAGTAAAAGATCACAGAGATTCTATTTACAAGCCCCAAGCTCTTCTAACAGGCTTTTTGTCAGGTCCTCTGATACTGCTGGGATGCCTCCTAAATCTAAGGCCTATGGGTGGGAGCCACTGTTTTAGAGAATCACTGTGAAAAGCCAAAAGCAAGCAGAGCTTTCAGAAAATGGCCTGAGCCCTGTGTTTAGAAAATACAGGTCCTAATTCAGGCTATTTCCATGCAACGAATCAAAGGAGCTGAGGACTGGAGAAGTGAAGACTGAAGAGAGAATGATTTAGAGCACTTAGACTGGGTCCAGTCACTGAAGCCAGCTGGGCCCAAGCTGGTGGTTTTTGAGGACTGCTGCTTCAAGAGTATAGAAATGCAGCTTGCACATTCAGCACCTGCTGGGCCTCGACTGAACTGACCCCTGAGGAGCTCTTGTAGTCATGATCTGCATCTTCCCTAGTTACTGCTCACCTTTGCCCTTCTTCCCCAGGCTTGTACCTGGGCCCTTGGTCTCAGTTCCCATCATAGATCCGTGCTGGGATTTGAATCAGGCCCTGATCCCTAGCTTGGTTTATTGGAAACCTTGATCCCTTAGAGTCTCTGCTTCTGATTCTTCTTACAAAGCCAAAAATGGCTCTCTTTCCTTTAGGACACAAATGGCAAGAACTACCCGTCTAGAAGCTCTGCCTTCCAAGTCCCATATTGCATTCTCAAATTAAGCACTTTCGATAGCAAACTTTCTAATCTACTCTTGCCCAGGATTTAAGCTGCCAGCTTCTTCTACAGGCAAGGAAGAGGCAAGGCTACCCATTTTGTTTTCCTCTGTTCCTTTGTTCAGTTTCAGCTGCTGCTCCCTTCCTGTGAGGCACATTGAGCCTGTCAGGCAACAGTTAGGATGCAGACTTGGAGCAGAAGGGTGGGCTATGATCCAGTTCTCTCAAGGAAGCTAAATTTGCATCCTATCATGTGCTCGGTGCTTGGAGTTAACACGTATAACATATTCCCCCTCCCCTTAAAGAGTTGTCAGTCTAGTTGCATAGATAATTTTAATATAATATAATGAGCAATAAAATAATTATGTATAGACTGATAGAGAAATGTGACGTGGCCCAAACTGAGATTTCTTGAGGTTTTGTGGAAGACTTCCTGGAGGAGATGATGTTCAAATGATTATTGCAAAATGATTAAGATACTACCAAGGAAATGAATGATATTCATGAAAAAGAAAAGATGGGACAAAAATACAAGGTATGAAATAGCATATTCAGGGAACTACAGTCTGGTGTTCACAGAGGCATAAAGTGTGGATGGGAAGTAGAGAAACATGAAGCTGGAGAGGTAAAGTCCTGGCCCTGAATTACCATTCAGTATGCCCCATTAAGGAACTTGAACTTTAGTATTTGCTAAGAAGCAATGAAAATTGCTTCTTAAAAAGCTGGGCGTGGTGGCTCACACCCGTAATCACAGCACTTTGGGAGGCCGAGGCAGGAAGATCACCTGAGGTTGGTAGTTCGAGACTGGCCTGACCAATGTGGAGAAACCCCGTCTCTACTAAAAGTACAAAAAACTAGCCGGGCGTGGTAGTGCATGCCTATAATCCCAGCTAGTTGGGAGACTGAGGCAGGAGAATCACTTGAACCCGGGAGGTGGAGGTTTCAGTGAGCCAAGATTGTGCCATGGCACTCTAGCCTAGGCAACAAGAGTGAAACTCCATCTCAAAAAAAAAAAAAAAAAGAAAAAGAAAATTGCTTCTTAAATTACAAAGTGATATGATCATATTTATACTTTAGATAGAATACCAGTTGAAAGGTCATGGTGGATCTATATCAGACAACAAAAATGAAATATCTAGAGTGAATAGGACAGTAAGTTAGAAGTCTGTTGGAAAAATTCAGTAGAGAAAGGTGAAAATCTAGAAGTAAAAAGCTGGCAGGACTGTCAAGAGCAAGAAAGAGGGATTCTAAGAAATTCTACTAAGTTTCTTATTTGGGTGTCTAAATGTAAGTGCCACTAAGATGAGGAGGAACAGATTCAAGGAGAAATGATTGAGTTCAGTTAGTTGAGTGCATTTGGGACATCACAGAGAGGTGTCTGGATCTGGGTACAAGACCGTAGAGGCTAGAGGTGGAGTTGGAAGTCATATCAACAAAAAGATGATTTACTATCAGAATGGATTAAAAAGGGAGAGGTTGCTATGGTAAGGAAAGGGCAGACGGCATGGGGCAATTATTTAAAATCAGCTACAGATCAATAAGCAATTGTCAGAGAGGTCCCTGGAGAACCAAGAGGGAATAATGACATAGATGCCAAAGGAGTTGGAGGTTTTATTTAAAAGTCAGTAATTCGGCCAATGCAAAGTTTGATCCTTTGAAAAAAATAGTAAAATATAAACTTTTTAGAAGACTGATCAGAAAAATAGGGAGAAGAAACAAATAGGCAAAGGAGGAAATAGGAAAAATGACTGCTGATTGAGTCAAAGACATAGAAAAGATAAAATAACTTAATGAATAACTTTATGCCAGTAAAATTGAAAATCTGGATAAGATGGAAACATTTTTAGAAAATGTTATTAAATGAAAGAAGAAATAGAAAACTCCAATAGTCCTGTAGAAATTAAATAAATATGGCATTTAGTTTTAAATATTTTATTAAAGAAAATATCAGACTCAAATGATTTTGGTCAAGTTCTTAACCAAACATTCAAGGAACAGATAACTCCAATAATAAACACAATTTGTGATGGGAAAATAAAGAGGGAATATCCCCCATTTATTCTAAAGCCAGTATAGTCTTGATATGAAAGTCAGCCAGGAACAGTAAAAAGCAAATTACATACCAATCTTACATTTAATTTTAAGTGTAAAATTCCTAACCGAAATTTAGAAATAGAATCTAGCAGTACATAAAAATGATTATACATTTCAACCAAGCTGGATTGAATGCAAGAATGCAAGGCTGATTTCATGTTAGAAATCCATTAATATAATCCATCACATTGCCACACTGAAAGGAGAAAAACCATGTGATCATCTCAGGTAAAGAAAAGCATTTAGTAAAATTCAACTCATATCTGTGATCATCTTAATAAGCTAGGAACAGGAGGAAGTGTCCTTACCCCGATAAAGAATATTAATCAAAAACTTAGAGCAAACATCATTATTATGGTGAAATGTTAGAAGGATTCCCTTTAAAATCAGGAAAGGAGAAGGATGTCCATTATCACTGCTGCTGTTCAACAATGAAATACAGATGCCATTGGTCACAGCTAGACAAGAAAAAGGAATAGGATACAAATTAGAAAGAGGGAAGGAAGCCTGATATTATTCACTGATGATGTGATTGTCTATACATAAAATCTATACATAAAACCTAAGTGGATCAATAAACTATTGGAAAAAATAAGATAGTTTAGCAGTTGTCTAAATATATGATCCAGCAAGAAACAGAAAACATAATTTTAAAAACTATTCTGCTAACATAGCAAAATAGAAAGTGTATAGGAATGAATCTAAGAATAGCTGTGTAAGTCCTATTTGGAGAACTTTTAACTGTATTAAAAGAAATTAACAAAGATCTAAATCATGGAGAGATATACCCACTATATCTTGAATACCTTTAGTATCTTAAAGATGTCAATTGTCCTCAATTTGACCTATAGATTTAATGCAATTCATTGGATTTATCTGACAAAAATAAATCTAAATTTTTTAAGACAGGGTCTCACTGTCACCCACACTGGAGTGCAGTGGTGCGATTATAGCTCACTGCAGCCTTGAACTCCTGGGCTTAAGTGATTTTCCCACCTCAGCCTCCCAAGTAGCTGGGACTTGGACACCAACATGCCCAGCTAAATTTTTACAATTTTTTGTAGAGACGGGGGTCTTGCTTTGTTGTCCAGGCTGACCTTGAACTCCTGGCTTCACGCAATCCTCCCACTTCGGCCTCCCAAAGTGCTGAGATTACAGGTGTGAGCCACTGTGCCTGGCCTAAAGCCCAAGAGCAGCCAAAATTATTCTGAAAAAGAAAAAGTCAAAAGTATTTGCCTCCTACCACATACAAAATCAAAATTTGTTACAAAGCTATGGACGTTAGTAGTTTGGTACTGGTACAAGTATAGATAGACTGACCAAAGGAACTGAATAGAGAGCACATAAAGCCATATATTGATATATATAGATGATATAGATGTAGTTATGGAAACTTGGCATAATGTTCTTTTATTAAGCTCGTCATTGCTGACACACGCCATAGAAATTTGGCATGTGTCGGAAATGAAGAGCTTGATGAAAGAATTGGCTGAGGCCGGGTGTGGCGGCTTATGCTTATAATCCCAAAACTTTTAGGATCACTTGAGCCTAAAAGTTTGAGACCAGCCTGGGCAACATAGTGAGACCTTGTCTCTACTAAAATTAAAAAAGCAGTCAGGTGTGGTGGTGCATGCCTGTGGTCCTAGCCACTCAGGAGGCTGAGGCAGCAGGATAGCTTGAGCCTGGGAGATCAAATCTGCAGTGAGCTGTGATTGCACCACAGCATTCCAGCCCAGGCGACAGAGTGAGACCCTGCCTCAACAACAGAAAAAAAAAAAAATTGGCCAAAGACAAAACAGCATTTTACAGAGGTGTAAATATCAGTAGCCCACAAATACATGAAGAACTGCTCATATCGTCAGTAACCTAGGAAATGAAAAATAAGACACTAATGAAATGTTTTATCTAATAGATTGACAGAAATTAGGAAGTCTGGCAAGAAAAGAAAAGTCATCCAGATTGGAAAGGAAGAAGTAAAATTCTATCCTCAAATGACAAAATCTTGTGTAAAGAAAAATTCTCAAGAATCCTACCAAAAAAAAAAAAACCTATTTGAAAAATAAGAGTCTACCAAGGTTGCAGGATACAAGATCAATATACAAAAACCAATTATATTCCAATACACTAGGAATAAACAATCTGATAATGAAATTAAGAAAACAAATTCATTTAAAATAGCATGAAATAATTAAATAGGAATACAGTTTAACAAAAGAAGTGCAAAATATGTATCTTGAAAACTACAAAACATTAATGAAAAAAATTAAAACCTAAATAAATGAAAAAGCATTCATATTTACAGATCAGAAAACTTAACATTGTTAAAATGCCAGTATTACCCAAATTGACCTACAGATTTAGCAGAATCCTACCGAAATCCCAACTGCCTTTTTTAGTATAAATTGACACACTGATCCTAAAATTTATATGGAAATTCAACGAATAGTGCTGGGACAACTAGATATCCATATGCAAAAGAGTGAAAGTTCAACCTCTACCTCACAACATACACAAAAAATGAACTCAAAGTCAATCACAGACCTAAATATAAGTGGTAAAACTATAAAACTTTTAGAAAATAAACAGTATCAGAGAAAAATGCTATGAAACTCTTAGAAGAAAACATGCAAGTAAATTTTCATGACATTTCAGAATTAGGCAAAGAATTCTTAGATATAACACTAAAAGCACAAATGACAAAGGAAAAAATAGATAAACTGGACTTCATCAAAATGAAAACCTTTAAACTTCTAAGAAAGTAAAAGAGCAACCCACAGAATCGAAGGAAATAATCACAAATCATGTATCAGAACAACAATGAGATACCACTTTGTACCCATTAGACTGGATATAATCAACAAGACAGACGAAAGTTTTGGCAAGGATGTGGAGAAATTAGAACCTTCATACTTTGCCGGTGAGATTGTAAAATGGTGCAGTCATTTTGGAAAATAGTTTGGCAGTTCCTCAAAAAGCTAAACATAGTTACCCCATGACTCAGCATTTCAACTCCTAAGTACACACACATGAGAACTGAAAAAATATTTCCCAAAGAAACTTGTACAAGAATGTTTACAGCAGCATTATTCATAGTAGTCAAAAGTGGAAAAAACTCAAATGTTTGACTGAGGAGTGGATAAACAAAATGTGGTATATCCACACAATGGATTTGACTAGGAAAAGGAATGAAGTACTGATACATTCCACAACACAGATGAACATTGGAAACATGCTAAGTGAAAGAATCTGGTCATGAAAGGTCATATGTTGTATGATTCCATTTATGTGAAATGCCCAGAATGGAAAAATCCCTGGAGACAGAAAGTAAATTAGTGGTTGCCAGTGGCTCAAAGGATGGGAGAATGGGAAGTGACTGTTAATAGGGATGGGTTGTTTTTTGTTGTTGTTGTTGATGTTGTTTTGAGGTGATGAAAATATTCTAGAATTTTGTCGTGGTGATAAATGTACAGATCTACGAATATACTAAAAACCACTGAATGGTGCAGTTTAAAAACGTGAACTTTACGACATGTGAATTATATCTTACTACAGCTGTTGTTAAAAATAGAAAATCTGGCTGGGTATGGTGGCTCACGTCTGCAATCCCAGCACTTTAGGAGGCCAAGGCAGGTGAATCACGAGGTCAGGAGTTCAAGAGCAGCCTCGTCAATATGGTGAAACCCCGTCTCTACTAAAAATACAGAAATTAGCCAGGCATGGTGGCATGTGCCCATAGTCCCAGCTACTCAGGAGGCTGAGGCAGGAGAATGGCGTGAACCCGGGAGGCAGAGGTTGCAGCAAGCCAAGATCACACCACTGCACTCCAGCCTGGGCGACAGAGCGAGGCTCCGTCTCAAACAAACGAGCAAAAAAAGTAGCAGAGCGCCCCAGTCTTGGGGACATGCCAGGAAGAAAATTGCTTCCCCAGTAAAGAAGCTGAGGCAAATAGTTCTTTCGGGCTTAAAGTTGAAGGATGAATAAAAAAGAGTAACGAGAATTGACTGTAAAAGACTGCTTTGGTAGGTGTCTTTTCTAACAGTCTGACCCTGCAAGTTTATAAGCTCAGCTATAGTAAAGTAACTTCTGTTATATCTTGCTTCCACTTTAGACCATGCAAAAATGTAGCCATGCCTTAGACCTAACATTACTTGCCTAGTTCACCTCCAGGATTTCAGTCTACCAAATTCTCCTTTTGATCACTCTTGCCTTGCATTTTATTTTTCCCATTTTCTCACGCATAAAGAACCTGGTCTTTGTCTTCATTCCAGTGCTGACTCACTACTCTCTGATCCATTGCCATCTTGAACTTGCATCACTCCTACATTGCTAAACCTCAGTCCTATTTAATCTTTATTGTCCACTTTATCTACATGTTATAAAATAATACCCAGGAAAGTTAAATGATTTGCCCATGGTCACACCACCCAGGTTGGTTTAACTTCATAGCCCATGCTGTTAACCACATGCTCTACTGCTTACCACCTGGCAACAGTTGAAATAGTTGATCAAAGGAACTTTATGTAATGAAAAAGATGGTGGGAGTAGATTTTAGGGTCTGGGGTGATGGGAAATTCAACTATAAAGCAACAGAGCCAACTTGGACACCTTATTTTTGTAAACTGACAAAAAGGACACGTTTTGTATGGGCATCATACTCATTGCTTTCAAACATTTTGAATATTATATTAAAATGAAGTGGCAAAGTAATTCAGTCTCGATGTAGATGATTCTGGAAAACTAGATACACTCTAGGTCATTTTATTTTATTTATTTTTATACAACGATTTTCTTATCCATTTATCGGTTGATGTACATTTGGACTGTTTCCACCTTTTAGCTATTGTGAATAGAAGTGTTATGATAAATTGTGTACAAGTATTTGTTTGAGTACCTGTTTTCAGTTCTTTGGAGTATTTACCTGGGTGTGTAATTGCTGCGTCATATAAGAATTCTATGCTTAACTTTTTGAAGAACTTCCAAAGTGTTTTCTACAACAGCTCAAACATTTTACATTTTTATCAACAATCTAAGAGAGTTTACATTTTGACACATTCTCATCAACACTTGTTATTTTCATCATTATCATTATTATTATTATTACTATTGCCATTCTACTGTGTATGTAGTTGTACCTCAATATGTTTGATTTGCATTTATTTAATGACTAATGATGTTAAATAACTTTCAGGTGCTTTTAGCCTTTTGTGTATCTTCTTTTAAGAAATGCCTATTCAAGTTCTTTACCCATTGCTTAAATGTGAATTATTCTTTATTTTTTCAATATTTTTCTTGAAAAGTAGTAAACTTTTAGTGCAGATAATATAAGTTATCTTAAAAGTTTGCATAGTCTTCTATTTATTTTTCAATTTTATTTTTTTTTCAACTTTTATTTTAGATTCAGTGGGTACAGGTACAGGTTTGTTACCTGGATATATTGCATGATGCTGAAGTTTGTGGTACGAATGATCGTGTCACCCAGTTACTGAGCATGGCACCGAACAGTTAGTTTTCCCACCCCTACCCTCTTCTCCCTCCCACCTATAGTAGTTCCTAGTGTCTGTTGTTGCCATCTTTATGTCCATGAGTACCCAATGTTTAGCTCCCACTTATAAATGAGAACATGTGGTATTTGCTTGGGCTAATGGCCTCCAGCTGTATCCATGTTGCTGCAAAGGACATGATTTTGCCCTTTTTATGGCTGCATAGCAGTCCATGGTATATATGCACCACATTTTCTTTATGCAATACAGCATTGATGGGCACCTAGGTTGATTCCATGTTTTTGCTATTGTGAATAGTGCTGCAGTGAGCACTCATGTACCTGTGTCTTTTTGGTAGAATGTGTCTCTTTTGGTTGTATACCCAGTAATGGCATTGCTGAGTCAAATGGTAGCTCCATTTTTAGTTCTTTGAGAAATCTCCAAACTGCTTTCCACAGTGTCTGAATTAATTTGCATTCCCACCAACAGTGTATAAGCATTCTCTTTTCTCTGCAGCCTCACCAACATCTGTTTTTTGACTTTTTGGTAATAGCCATTCTGGCTGGTGTGAGATGGTATCTCATTGTGGTTTTGATGTGGATTTCTCTGATTAGTAATATGGAGCATTTTTTCATATGTTTGTTGGCCACTTGTATGTCTTCTTTTGAGAAACGTCTGGTCATGTCTTCTGCCCATTTGTTTTTTGAGACGGAGTCTCGCTCTATCGCCCAGGCTGGAGTGCATGGCACGATCTCGGCTCACTGCAAGCTCCGCCCTCCGGGTTCACGCCGTTCTCCTGCCTCAGCCTCCCGAGTAGCTGGGACTGCAGGCGCCCGCCACCACATCCGGCTAATTTTTTTTTTTTTTTGTATTTTTAGTAGAGACGGGGTTTCACCGTGTTAGCCAGGACGGTTTCGATCTCCTGACCTCGTGATCCACCCGTCTTGGCCTCCCAAAGTGCTGGGATTCCAGGCGTGAGCCACTGCGCTCAGCCCTTTTGCCCATTTTTTTATGAGGTTGTTTTTTGTTTGCTCAGTTGTTTAAGGTCCTTATAGATTCTGGATGGACCTTTGTCAGATGCATAGTTTGCTAATATTTTCTCCTATTCTGTAGTATGTCTGTTTACTCTGTTGGTAGTTATTTTGCTGTGCAGAAGCTCTTTAGTTTAATTAGGTTCCACTTGTCAATTTTTGTTTCTGTTGCAATTGCTTTTGAGGGCCTAGTCATAAATTATTTCCCAAGGTCAAGGTCCAGAATGGTGTGTCCTGAGTTTTCTTCTAGGATTCTTATAGTTTGAGGTCTTACATTTAAGTCTTTCATCTATCTTGAGTTAATTTTTGTATACGGTAAAAGGGATCCATTTTCATTCTTCTTCATATGGCTAGCCAGCTATCTATATCCCAGCACCATTTTTTGAATATGGAGTTCCTTACTCATTGCTTATTTTGGTTGACTTTGTTGAAGATTAGGTGGCTGCAGCTGTGTGTCTTTATTTCTATGTTCTCTATTTCATTCCATGAATCGATGTGTCTGTTTTTGTACCAGTACCATGCTGTTTTGGTTACTGCAGCCTTATAGTATAGTTTGAAGGCAGGTAATGTGATCCCTCCAGCGTCGTTCTTTTTGCTTAGGATTGCTTTGGTTATTTGGGCTTTTTTTTTGGTTCCATATGAATTTTATAATAGTTTTTTTTTCCAATTCTGTGAAAAATGACATTGGTAGATTGATAGGAATAGCATTGAATCTGTAGATGGTAAAATGCTTTGGCAGTATGGCCATGTTAATGATATTGATTATTCCAATCCATGAGCAAAAAAAATGTTCTTCCATTTGTTTGTTTCATCTATGATTTATTTTAGCAGTGTTTTGTAATTATCCTTACAGAGATCTTTCCCCTCCTATTTTTGTGAGTGTGTAGCTATTGTAGATGAGACTGCATTCTTCATTTGGCTCTCAACTAGGACGTTTTTGGTGTATAGAAATGCTACTGATTTTTGTACATTGATTTTGTATCCTTGAGTCTAGGTCATTTTAAATTAGAAACAGCTAATGCTTAAATCTCAAGAACATCCTTTCAGCAGCCATTCTAAACTCAAAATAATCCAGTATAGGAAACAGAGCTTTTGTTAAGTATTGAGATCACTGTTTTATATTGAACTGTCTATAAATCTGACATAGCATAGCTTAGTGCAATATATTATTTTATGAACTTTACAATTAATATACATTACTTTTTTTCTTACCCAAATGAACCAAAAAGCAAAAAATTTTAAAAGCAGAAAGGAAGATATTATGAGCATGCCAAACTGGGGCATCTAATGCCTAGATTCAAAGCTTATAATTCAGATGCTTTATTACTTGGCTGATTCATGTCATTTGATCATTGAACAATATCACTATTTTTTAAGTCTTTGAAGTCAAAATTTGACATAGGTGTTCTATCTGCTTCCTAAGAGTACTATACCACCAAATGGCCACTCATATGTAAATTTTGTGTTAAGTATATTTAAAGTATTACATTATGCTTATTAAAATTTGTTAAATACAGTAGTCAATTTCCTTTGACATTTGTCAAATCACACAACATTAGATTTTAGTATAAAGTGTGACAGTGTCAAACACTTAGAAAAATATTACAGAAGGTAGAGATTTAAAAAAAAAATAATTGACCCCATTTACATTTGGTCTTTGATGATAAATTGTTTTTTGCATATCAGAGAATAGTTGCTTCTTCCCTAGAGCAAAGTAAAGGTTTTTTTTCTCCCTCATTCTCTTAAAGTTTGTATTTCAGCCCAAGTAATAAATGAGTTTCAGTTTCTGTGGTCTTTGCTTCACAGAGCTTCTCTGAGGGTGAGCTTTGAAATATGATTAGATCTTAATTCTTTAACTATTTCCATAAGCTCGTTTCACAGTTTTCTTTCTTATTTGGTGAATAGGGTGGGGAAATGCATGTAAATCTTATGTGATCATTTACGGGTGTTAACCATGTAAATATATGTTGCAATGGTGAGAAAATTAGTCCTGAATTATAGTGAGAGAAGAAAATCAACTGTCCCATGCTATTCCTTAGGTTTACTGCCATTAAATAAATACTATAAAAGTCCACAAAACTGACCGCAGTTACTGACTTTGTGGACAGAGAATGTATCCAATACCAATAGACATATTCAGAAATAGGGCCAAATTCAGGAATATATGGGCATTTCTTCTTAGAATGGATTTGTCAGTATTTAATGAGTAGGTACTCAGTAGGTCCAGTATAGGAAAAAGAGCTTTTGTTAAATATTAGTGAACAGGGATATTGATAAGCATACACTACAACACTTCTCAAAAATGGTCTTGTTTATTCCTTCTTTAATAAAGTATGTGACTTTTCCATGGGATTCTTATAAAATGAATAGGCAGTGACAAAAACCTGAGCACTTGTAGTTCCTAATTATTAGCTTCTGTTTCTGGGTTAAATCAGCCATCTAACATGATTCCGTCAATTTTCTAGAAACGAATTGAAACTGAGGAGTCATGAAATATGGATCAGTGACATTTGCTGATGTTTTGCTATTTAAACTAGTTTGCCATTTTCTTGAGTTGGGATTTATATGTAATGATGAAAAAGAACAAGAATTCTTGAATTAAAGTACCCTTTTTTGTGGTGATGACATCAAACTAAGAACGTGTCCTTGACTTAAGATTCAAAAGTCTTAGGATACAACATCAAGAACTACATCTTACTCATACCTGACTCTTAGCAGATAGTCCACAAATGTTTGCTCGCTTCCTGCCACTCTCCTGTCTCGATTACTTTTTTCAAAAAGGGCCTTTGAAATTAGAAATGTGATCATCAGAAGTGTCGTAAGTGACAGTCTGCCTACTACTTAATAGTAACTTGTGAAGAACAATTATTAGCTTTTGTGTTTTCAACTAAGTAAGATTTCATTGTTTAGTACAATGTTTGGGGAGGTTATAACTGCATGCGAGAGTTTTTTCTTTGAATTGATATTAAATTACATCTTTAAAAGGTTATTTTTTACCAACTTTCTTTAAATATTTGAATTATTTTTAAATGCCTTAAACTATGTATGGCATATAAAACAAATTGTTTACCAAGACAAAAAATGCCTTTTTTTTTTTTAAGAGACAAGGTCTTGCTCTGTCACCCAGGGTGAAGTGTAGTGGTGCAATCATAGCTCACTGTAGCCTCCACCTCCTGGGCTCAAATGATCCTCCTGCCTCACCCTCCCGAGTAGCTAGGATTAAAAGTGCAAGTCACTGCACCCTGAAAGATGCCTTCTTTTGGTAAATTTATGTCCAATTTTCATTGTACCCCAAATTCTCTTTTATCTCCACTTAGAAGAAATAATAAAAAACAAAAAGTATAGTAAATCATATTTTTCTATACTTAGAAACCTTTTCACCTCTACCTCTCCCTCTGCCTTACCTTTAATATGCTAAGTGGAGATAAATAAATAGCCATTTTTAAATCTAAAAGCTATAAAAATCTCACCAATTCAGCCCATACAACCTTCTCTTTTTTTATTAATTCATTAAACAGTATTTTTCAAGCAACTACTAAGGGCCGAACAATGATGCCAAAGCCATGAGCTATGTTAATAACCTATTCAGAAAGAAGACACGTTTTCGAAAGACTGTGGAACAGCCATGCCTGTTACCAGGACTCTAAATACTAAAGGCCAAAAGTAAATCACTTCTAAGGGAAATAAACAAAGAAAACAATGTTAGCATTTGAACTGGTCGTGGTATATTGGTAGGATCATGACAGAGGGACAGAGACTGCAAAGCAAAAAAGTGGTCTGGAAAACCCCCATTAATCCATATTAGAAAACATTCATTCATTCATTCATTCATTCAGCAATTATTGGTTGTGTTGTATGTTGGTCTTGGGATATATCAATGAACAGAACAGACAAAAGATTCCTGTCTTTGAGAAGCTGATCTCCAACAGGATAAAGGTGGTGTTTGAAAGAGACATGGGCTCCATATCACCAAGGACCTTGAGTACCAGGCCGGGGACTGTGGACTTGGTAAGCAGGACTGATTCTTCGGCAGGACAGTCACCATAGAGCTCCAGCACATTAGAGATGGGCTAACGATTGAGGTTGGGAGACAGGTCAGAAGAATACTGTCGACATGAGATTGAGAAATAACTGAATTGGGTAAGGCAGTGGAAATGTGCTGGACCAATGAACTGAAGAAAAAGTAATGGTTTTAAGCCTACTGGTAGGGCAGAATGGTGGTTCCAGTATGTCATACGTACAATGCCACTCAGACTTCTTTGAGTCATTTAGTCCTTTGAAAATATATGTTGAAATATTTAGATTCTCTTCCAGAAAAAAAATAGGATATATACATGTAAACTTTATATATGAATAAAATATAATAAAATTAAAAGTTTGAATAAAACTTTAGGGAGTGGTCTATGGACTCTTAAAGCCTATCCATAGCTCCAGATTAAGAATATTCATGGGCCGGGCGCGGTGGCTCACGCCTGTAATCCCAGCACTTTGGGAGGCCGAGGCGAGCGGATCACGAGGTCAGGAGATCGAGACCATCTTGGCTAACACGGTGAAACTCCGTCTCTACTAAAAATACAAAAAAAATTAGCCGGGCGTGGTGGCGGCGCTTGTAATCCCAGCACTTTGGGAGGCCAAGGCGAGCGGATCACGAGGTCAGGAGATCGAGACCATCTTGGCTAACACGGTGAAACCCCGTCTCTGCTAAAAATACAAAAAAATTAGCCGGGCGTGGTGGCGGCGCCTGTAGTCCCAGCTACGCGGGAGTCTGAGGCAGGAGAACGGCGTGAGCCCGGGAAGCGGAGCTTGCAGTGAGCCGAGATCAGGCCACTGCACTCCAGCCTGGGCGACAGAGTGAGACTCCGTCTCAAAAAAAAAAAAAAAAAAAGAATATTCATGAAGGGGAGGAGAACTTCAACCACTAGACACATATTGAGTACTTTGATATGCACCTGCTTATTGATCACTGGCCTTGGTGTGTAGGTGCGGGTAGTGGGATGATAAATGACTATAGCACAGCTCCTGCCCTCAAAGTACATAGAACTGTTGAGATGTGAAATTTTTATGTTCTCACGGGGACAGCTTAGATGGAAGTGGCAAGTCAGCAGATGGCAAATCAGAACAGAAAGTCAGGAAATATGGCCAATAAACAGGGGTGTATTCATTATGATTAGAATCATCAGTGAGTCGCAGAAAACTCCAAATCTAAATAGTGGCTTAAACAAGAGAGTTTATGTCTCTCATGTTCAGGTCACGGTCTGGCTTACCCTGTGTCATCCCTATGGTGCAGTCTTCATCTTTGTGGTCCAAGCTTGCATTAAAGCCTAGGCATCAGAATGACGAGTGGGAAGTGGACAAAGAAGAATCCAAGTTCACCTACATGGTGCCTCAAAAGGAAATTTCCAGAAGCTGCCACACAGTGCCTCCCTTTACATGTTA
The DNA here is from genome assembly GCF_003255815.1 of Theropithecus gelada. NCBI lineage: Eukaryota > Metazoa > Chordata > Mammalia > Primates > Cercopithecidae > Theropithecus > Theropithecus gelada. The sequence goes on along the minus strand of NC_037684.1, from coordinate 39,325,873 downwards.
CCTAAATGTGGTCACATGACCATGTCCAGCTGCAAAGGAGACTGGAAAATGTAGTCTTTATTCTGGACAGCAGATGCCCAACCAGAAATTGTATTCCTGTGGAGGAAGGGAGAATAGGTATTATGGAAACAACTAACATACTCATTTTCAGAAATAAATACAAATTAAAATAAGAAATTATTATTACATTGGCAAAGATTGTATTAATTGGAATACTTAATTCTTACAAGCATATAGCAGAATGGGCATCCCAGACAATGATATATATATATGAGTATAAATTGATACAATCTCTTTGAAAAGCACTTTGACAATATTTATAAAAATCTATAAAATCATTTCTATCCATTGACTTAGTCATTTCACTTTCTGGGATTTATCTTAAAAATATAATCAGTGGTGCAATGAAACATTTTTATGTTCAGATAAATACCAAGTTTTATTTATAATGATAAAGTATTGGAAATAATCTAAATATCCAGCAATAGAAGAATGGTTCAATAAGTCATAGTATCTCCTGTCAGTATCTCAAATAAAAAGAGAAAGGTGATTACTTACTAACTATAAAAACAGGCAGCTATGCCAGTCAGGCACAGTCCCTTCGAACAGAGCAGATGGTACATCTTGTATAGGGTTTGGGGTGGCATAAAGATGGGGGTGGGAGGTCATTTCAAAGCCATGGCTTGACATTGTCAAGTAGAAGTCCAGCCACTTGTGTGAGGCTGTTGCCGATTGGTTGGCCTCAGAGGTATGTTTGTTGCAGTGAGTCCATTTCTGATTAGCTGGCTTTTCGAAGTCAGGAGCTGACACCTCTTGGTTGATTATGAAAGTGTGTTCACCAAAGCCAGTTGTCATTGATTAATTGAGCAGATTTAAAACCAGTTCTGATGGCTACATGTTACTGTGGCTACAGAAGAATCAGTTTTTTCCTGAATTTATGGGAACATTTTAAAAGTCTCAACTCACATGATAAAATACTAAGTTTTTAAGAATTAGGTTTTGCTGGGCGCAGTGGCTTATGCCTGTAATCCCAGCGCTTTGGGAGGCTGAGGCTGGTGAATCACTTGAGGTCAGGAGTTCGAAACAAGCCTGGCCAACATGGTGAAACCCCATCTCTACTAAAAATACAAAAATTAGCCAGGCGTGGTGGCGCATGCCTGTAATCCCAGCTACTCGGGAGGCTGAGACAGGAGAATACATTGAACCTGGGAGGCAGAGGTTGCAGTGAGCCGAGATGTCACTGCTGCACTCCAGCCTGGGCAACAGACCGAGACTCCATCTCAAAAAAAAAAACTTTAAAAAATTAGGTTTTGAAATAATTTTAATTACATGAGAATATGTTTATGATATAATGCAAAGTGGGGAAAAGCATAATAAAGATGCTTGTGCTTTCCTGCCATCTCTGCTTCCTCAACCCCCTTCCTCTGCGTGCAGAGGCAGCACTGATCTGGTGAGGACATTTTCTCTGCTGTGCTTGAGGGTGAGCAGGGTCCCTGGTGTCACACTTGCCTGGCCCTAGCTTCCTCTGACTCCTTGTCCCAGCTGTGCGGGTATGACAGGGCTGGAGCCTTCCCAGGCAAGCCCAGTTGTCTCGCTGTCTCTCTTTAGGCCTAAGTGAGCTTGCTATGGCTTCAGGTTCCTCTACCCTATGGTTGGCCGAAAGATGGTCAAATGCTGATTTTCAAGTTTGGGAGGAGAGCGTCTTGACCTCATGGGGCTCAGAAACTGAGCCTCCTGTTCCCGCCCACTCACCACATCAAGGATGTTGAGCACAGAAGCAGCCTGTAATAAAGCAGCTTTCTGTGTCTCTGCTGCTACTACTCCTTTCCTGCGCGTCTCCTTCATGAAGAGGAAGCAGGGCAGCAAACCAGGATCTGAGCCGAATACCACCAAAGCTGCCAAACCCTTCCTGCTGATACGCTGTGAAGGGCCCGGATGTCAGGCCACAAACGCAGAGGTGCCTGCTTCACTGTAATCCATTTCTGTTTTGAATCACCATTTGGCTGTGCGGCAGAAACTTGCTACTTGCCTTTCATCACCTCAGGCCTCGGTCACTCCCCTGGTTCCAGGATAGCATGTAAGTCCCAGTGGCTCTATCTTGCCATGAGGTGGGGCCTCCGATCCTGGATGTCACCTACCCACCCAGGCACCCACAGAGACATCGATTATCCCCACTAATCTTTGATTTGACGTTATTTTGGCTATATCCGTGCTGCTCTCAGACACCCAGGAAATGTATTCTTCCTCTGTGTGGTCAGGGGGTCGTGGGGAGCCACAGGAAACAGGTCCTGCAGTCTTGCTGGCCAGCCTGAACACACGCTGCCAAGCTCATCTCTGCCTCTGCCTCTGCTCTACAGCGTGGCCCACAGCCTCTCACTTCCCCTGACCTGTCTGTGAACACCACCAGCTCCTTCTGCTCTCAGAGGACCCCCTGACCTATATGGGGCTTCTATTGTTTCCCCATCTCCCAGGCTTAATGGAGAAGGCAGGGTAAGAAATAGGGTCTTTTCTCGGGAACAAAAAAGCAGGTAAACATTTTCTCCTTCATTCCCGATCATGCCCCATCCCCATGGCCCGCGGACTCTTTTCTAGTCTGGGGGTGAGGGAAGCAGGGAGGTAAAACCAACTCTCAAGTAATATTCTTATGCCCTGCCCTGGATCCAGTCTGCCCTGGTTATTGTTTAAATCAAAAAATGGACTCCTTTTTTTTTTTTCTTTTTTTTTTTGAGATGGAGCCTCACTTTGTCACCCAGGCTAGAGTGTAGTGGTGCAATCTTGGCTCACAGCAACCTCCGCCTCCCGGGTTCCAGTGATTCCCTCTCCTCAGGCTCCCAAGTAGCTGGGATTATAGGCATGTGCCACCATGCCTGGCTAATTTTTGCATTTTTTTAGTAGAGACAGGGTTTTGCCATGTTAGCCAGGCTGGTGTTGAACTCCTGACCTCAGATGATCCCCCCGCCTTGTCCTCCCAAAGCGATGGGATTACAGTCGTGAGCTACTGTGCCCAACCTCCTTTGCTTTTTCTATACTTCTGCCATCCTTTCCCATGAGGCAGTGAAGGCAGAATAACAAGCTGGGCAGGGCTGAGTAGAAGAAAATATCAGGTTTAAGACTTCAGAAATATCCAGGTAATGTGCAAAAACATTGCACCGAAAAATCACAAGCTACATGCAGTGATAGATTACAGGAGATGGTCACCATATGTATTTCTTCCTATTTCTTGGTTTTTCTACAATGAGCATTTATTTACTTAAGAAAACCCATCTTTATTGAAGTATAATTTACATTTGGAGACATTTTTGTTTTGTGTGGGGTTCAATGATTTTTAACAGATTTATGGAATTCTACACCATCACCACAATCTGAATTTACTTTTATAATCAAAAGAAAATGAGTATTATTAAAAAAAAGTCCTCTTATTACAGCAGTAAAACAGTTGTTGGCAAGTTGAATAGAAGGGACAGGGTCAAATTTCAGGTCATTAAGGAAAGACTAGGTAGTCACCAAGGAGCCCAGTAAATATTTCTTGAACTAATAAGGAAATGGAAATGAAGGCAGAGGGTAGATTACCTTTCAAGAAATATGCCTATGAAGGAAGGAAAGAAGCTTGCAGCCTCAAATCTACCTACCATGCTTCCTCAAGCATCTGTACCTTTGCACGTCACTTCTGTCATCTGAAACTTTCTTCTCTCTCTTTCAGTCACTTGATTCGTATTCATTCCTAGCTGCATAGCCATAGACAAGTGTTTTATCTGCTGTGTCTCTCGGTTTCAGTGAGATAATAGTGCCTACCACAGAGTTTTTGAGAGGTTTAGATTTGTTCATATGTGTAACATATTTAGCCAATATGTGTCAATACAGTAAGAGAAAAGAAAACATTATTTTGTTGTTGTTGCTATCATTATCGTTGTCATCATCATCATCATTATCATCATTACCCTTTAATATTCACCTCCTTATGGAAGCCTTCTCTCATGTAGGGCATCTCATATTTTTTCCTTAATAATACCCTGTGCAGATCTTTTTCATGACACTTATTATGCAGTATTTTATTTATTCACTCATCCGTCTCTTCCCTCCCTAACTGCATCAAATCTTTTACTTCTGTAAACATACAGTGCCTAAGCCAGAGAAGGTCCTCAAAGTAAATGTTTCCGAAACTAACACAGTGCAGAGAGGTGTATCAGGGTTTCAGAAAGGGGTGTGTGTGTGTGTTTGTGCGTGTGTGTGTGTGTAATAGAGGGGTCTTTGAGTTTTCAAATTCTTGAGTCACTTTGAGTAATTTCTATCATTTAAGAGATTTATCCATTTTGTTTAAATTATCAAACATTTGTAAATATGATGTTCATATTTTCTTATTACCCTATTAATGTCTACAGAATCTGATAGTAATGTCCGCTGTTTCTATTTCTGATATTGGTAATTTGTATCTTCTTTTTCAGACCTATCCATCTGGAAATTTATCAGTTTTATTGTTCTTAAAGAACCAGCTTTTGGTTTCATTAATTTTTCTCTATTGTTTTCCTCTTTTCTAATTCATTGATTTCAACTTTTATATTTATTTTCTTTCTTTTGCTTGGTCTTGAATTTGCTTGGTCTTGAATTTGCTGTTCTTTTTCAGGTTGCTTCAATTGAAAGCTTATACCACTTACTTTTGAACTCCCTTCTTTGCTAATAAAAGAATTCAGAAGCTAAAAATTTCCTCTAAGTACTGATTTAGCTGCATTCTATAAATATATGCTTCCATTTTCATTCATTTCAAAATATTTTCTAGTTTCCTTTGCAATTTGTTTTTTTTCAGGGACAGGGTCTTGCTGTGTTGCCCAGGCTGGAGAGCAGTGCCACTATCACAGCTCACTGTAACCTCAAACTCCTGGGCTCAAGCAGCCTCCCATCTCCCAGCTCCCAGGTAGCTAAGAATACAGACATGTACCACCACACCTGGCTAATTTTTAAATTTTTTTTTTCTTGGACATGGGGTCTCACTATGTTGCCCAGGCTCGTCTTGAACTTCTGGCCTCAAGCAATTCTCCTGCCTTGGCCTCCCAATGCACTGGGATTATAGACATGAGCTACCATGCCTAGCCATGATTCTTTCTTTGACTCAAATATTAGTATATGTCTATCTTTTACTGTACAAAAATTAAAATAAATTTCCGTTATGGATTTCTAATTTAATTTCTTTATGATCAGAGCATTTACTCTGTATGAGATCAGTCCTTTTTAATTTACTGAAATTTATTTTATGATCCTGAATATGGTCTATCTTGATTAATGGTCAAGTAGGTTGATAGCAGTTTTCGAATTATCTATATCCTCACTAATATGGTCTACTTGTCCTACCAATTCCTGTGAAAGGAGTTTTGAATTATCTTCAGTTGTCATTTGTGAATTTGCCTTCTTGTTCTTTCATTTCTGTCAGGTTTTGTTTCATGTATTTTGAAGCCCTTAAAATTAGGTACATACATATTTAGGATTGTTATATCATTTTCATGAATTAAGTTTTTATCATTCTGAAATGCCCCTCTGTATCTCTACAGAGATACAGAGCAGCTTCTTCGTTCTGGAATCCACTTTGTTTGATATTCATATGTTGACTCCACTTTTCTTATGATTACTATTTGCATGGTACATCTTTTGTCATCCTGTTAATCTTAACCTTTTTAAAAAGATTTTTAAGTGTTTATCGTGAAAGCACCATGTAGTTAAACTTTTTTTTTTTTTTTTTTTTTTTGAGACAGAGTCTCGCTCTGTCACCCAGGCTGGAATGCAGTGGCACAAACTTGGCTCGCTGCAAGCTCCGCCTTCTGAGTTCACGCCATTCTCCTGTCTCAGCCTCCCTAGTAGCTGGGACTACAGGCGCCCACCACCACGCCCAGCTAATTTTTGTATTTTTAGTAGAGATGGGGTTTCACCGTGTTAGCCAGGATGGTCTCAATCTCTTGACCTCATAATCCGCCTGCCTCAGCCTCCCAAAGTGCTGGAATTACAGGCGTGAGCCACCGCGCCCAGCCTGTAGTTAAACTTTTTTTAAAAACACAGTCTGATAAGCTTTGCCAATTAGTTGGAATTTTTAGGCTACTTATATTTAACATAGTTATTGATATTGTTAGGTTTTAATCTACCATTTTGCTATTTCTTTTCTATTGTTTCTTCTTTCTCCTCTTTTCCTACCTTATATTAACTATTTCTTAACATTTTATTTTATTTCTACTATTAGCTTATTAGCTGTACCTTTTCACTGTTGGTTTTTATAGTTGTTGATCTAGGTTTTATTATATACATCTTAATTACAGTCTGTCTTCACCTACTGTTGTACCAGATCATATAAAATGTAAGTTTCTTAAAAGTATACTTCCATTTCCCCATTCATATTCTGTATTTCTGCAAGTATTACAACCTCGCAATATACTCCTGTTATTATTGCTTTAAGTATTCAATTGTCTTTTAAAGAAATTTTAATGTGAGAATAAAAAGTAATTTATATTTACATGCATTTTTTATGTCCAGTACTATTTATTCCCTTGGTTTCATCCAGGTTTCCATTTAGTATCATGTCCATCTGCCTGAGCAACTTATTTCAACCTTTTTCGTAGTGTGCATCTACTGGTGACAAATTCTCTCCAATTTTTCTTTGAATATGTTTGCTTTTCACTTTCAGTTTGGAAAGATAGTTTCACTGGATATGCGTTTCTAGATTAACAGTTTTTTTCAATTTCAGCCCTTTAAAGATTCATTGTGTTGTTCTCTGACTTGCCTAGTTTCAGATGAGAAATCTTCATTGATTCCTCTCTTTTTAATGTATCTGTTTTCTCTGGCTGCTTATAAGATTTTATATTTATTTCTGTTCTTTGCAATTTTATTATGTTATGCCTTGATTTGGTTTTCTCTGTATTTATCTTGGTTTTTTGTTTTTTTGTTTGATGATCTTTTAGACTTGTGGTCTTAGAGGTTTTTGTTTTTTCATTTTGGAAAATTTTCAGCCATTCCATCTGCAAATATTTTTCCAAACCTCTTTCTCCTTCTGGGATACAACTACACATATGTTAAATGAAGTGATACTATATCAGAGATATCTGCGATTATTCAATAAATTTATTCCTTGTCTCTCTGGGAAACATTTGGATATTTAAAATATTATTTCTAGGTTAATTTCCAGTTTCTTCTCTGGCATGTAAGGTGCTTGGAAGTTGCCACTCATCCTAACAACAAGTAAAAAGCAGAAAAAAAAAGACTGAAAAATCGACAACATTTTTTATATTTATCAGAGAAGTAAACTCACAGGGCAAACTGCTGCCCCCAAATTTGGAGAGACAGTTGATTTTTATGTGTGGTGTAAGATAAGGGTCCAATTTTATTCTTTTACATGTAGAAATCCAGCTTTCCCAGCACTATTTATTGAAGAGACTATCTTTTCCTCGTTGTGTTTTCTTGTTGCCCTTGCTGAAAATTAGTTGGCCATATATCTTTGGATTTATTTCTGGGTTCTCTATACTGTTCTACTAGTCTAGGCATCTGTTTCTATATCAGTACAATACAATTTTGGTTGCCATAGCTTTGTAATACAATTTTAAATCAAGATTTGTGATGCCTCCAACTTCATTTTTCTCAAAATTGCATTGGCTATTTGGGGTCTTTTGTGGGTCCTTATGAATTTTAGGATTTTTTTTCTATTTCTGTGAAGACTGTCATTGAAATTTTCATAGGGTTTGCATTGAATCTATATATCCCTTTGGGAGTAGTATGGACATTTAAAAAATATTAATTCTCCCAATCCATGAGCATGGAATATCTTCTCATGTGTTTGTGTCCTCTTCAATTTATTTTATTAATTTTGTTTTTGTTTTTTTGGTTTTTGTTTTTTGTTTTTTGTTTTTTTTTGAGATAGAATCTTGCTCTGTCGCCCAGGCTGGAGTGCAGTGGCGCAATCTCCGCTCACTGCAAGCTCCGCCTCCCAGGTCCACACCATTCTCCTGTCTCAGCCTCCTGAGTAGCTGGGACTACAGGCGCCCGCCACCACTCCCAGCTAATTTTTTTTTTTTTTTTTTGGTGTGTGTGTTTTTTTTTTTTTGAGGCGGAGTCTCGCTCTGTGGCCCAGGCTGGAGTGCAGTGGCCGGATCTCAGCTCACTGCAAGCTCCGCCTCCCGGGTTCACGCCATTCTCCTGCCTCAGCCTCCCGAGTAGCTGGGACTACAGGCGCCCGCCACCTCGCCCGGCTAGTTTTTTGTATTTTTTAGTAGAGACAGGGTTTCACCATTTTAGCCAGGATGGTCTCAATCTCCTGACCTCATGATCCGCCCGCCTCAGCCTCCCAAAGTGTTGGGATTACAGGCGTGAGCCACCATGCCCGGACTTACTAATGTTTTATAGTTTTCAGTGTACAGGTCTTTCCTTGGTTAAATTTATTCCTAAGTATTTTTTTTTTATGTGATTGTAAATGAGATTGTTTTCTCAATTTCTTTTTTGGCTACATTGTTATGTATAGAAATGTCATAAATTTTTATATGTTGATTTTATGTCCTGCAACTTTACTGAGTTAACTTATTCGATCTAATAGTTTTTTTGTGTGAAATCTTTGGGATGTTTTACATATAGGATCATGTCATCTGTAAATAGAGATAATTTTACTTCTTTTTTATCCAGCTTGAATACCTGTTATTTCTTTTTATTGTCTAATTCTTCTTCATAGCACCTCCAGTACTCTGCTAAGTGGAAGTGGTAAGAGTGGGCATCCTTACCTTATACCAGATCTTAGAGAAAAAGCTTTCAGTTTCTCCCCATTGATGATAAGGTTAGCTGTGCGTTTTACTCAAATAGCCTTTATTATGTTGAAGAGCTTTCCTTCTATATCTAAACTGTTAAAAGTTTTTATCAAATCAGACATTGAGCTTTATTGAATGCTTTTTTGTTAATTGATATGATCATGTGGTTTGTTAATGGGATATATCACATTGATTGATTTGTATATAAAACCAGCCTTGCATGTCAGGGGTAAAACCCACTTAATCATGATGTATTAATGTGTTGTTGAATTTGGTTTGCTAATATTTTATTGAAGACTTTTGCATCAATGTTCTTCAGAACTGTTGGCCTGTAGTTTTCCTATGTTGCTCTGTCTGGCTTAGGTATCAAGGTAATGCTGCCTCATAAAATGTGTTAGGAAGTAGTGTTGACCCTTGAACAACACAGGTTTGAACTGCATGGGTCTACTTATCTGCAGCTTTTCCTCTGCCTCTGCCACTCCTGACACAGCAAGACCAACTCCTTTTCCTTCTTCTCAGCTTACTCAACATGAAGATGTCAAGGATGAAGACCTTTAGGATGATCTACTTCCCACTTAATTAATATTAAATATATTTTCTCTTCTTTATTATTTTTATAACATTTTCTTTCCTCTAGCTTACTTTACTGTAAGAATAAAGTATAGAATAAATATAATATACAAAATATGTGTTAATTGATTGTTTATGTTATCAGTAAGGCTTCCAGCCAACAGTTGGCTGTTAGTAGTTAAGTTTTGGGGTAATCAAATGTTGCATGCAGGTTTTTTACTGCATTTCGGGGGTGATCGGCACCACTAACCTCCATGTTGTTGAAGGGTCAACTGTATTATCCAGCTCTTTCTTTTGGAAGCATTTAAGAAGTATTAATTATTTTTTGAAAGTTTGATAGAATTCAGCCATGAAGCCATCTGGTCTTGGGCTTTTCTTTCTTGGGAGATTTTAAATTATTACTTCAATCTCTTCCTTTGTTATTGGCCTGTTCAAGCTATTTCTTTTTTATTCAACCTTCTTCAGTTATATTTTCCTAGGAATTTATTTACCCCAGATGATCAACTATGTTGATATATAATTGTTAATAATAGTCCTTTATGATCTTTTTCATTTCTGAGAACATCTGTTGTAATGTCTCCACTTTTATATCTGAGTTTATATATTTGAATATTCTCTCTCTGTCTTTCTTTTTTTAGCTAACTAAGGCTTTATCAATTTTTTTCATTTTTTCAAAAACCAACTCTTAGTTTTATTGTTTTTTTTGTGTGTGTGGTTTTTCTATTCTCTATTTGATTTATTTCTTTTCTGGTATTTATGAATTTCCATCCTTCTGATAACTTTGGGTTTAATTTGTTCATTTTCTAATTCTGTGAAGCATAATGTTAGGCTATTTGGGATCTTCTTTTTTAATGTAGACATTTATTGCTCTAAACTTTCCTCTTATGGGAAGTTTATGCTTTTGGGCATCCCGTAGGTTTTGGTATGTTGTGTTTTCATTATCATTTGTCTCAAGATAGTTTTCAATTTTTCTTTTGATATCTTCTTTGACCCATTGGTTATTCAGAGCCAGTAATTTAATTTCCACATATTTGTGAATTTTCCAAAATTAATTCTGTTATTGATTTCTAATGTTATACCATTGTGGCCAGAAATAATACTTGACATGATTTTGATCTTCTTAAATTTAAGACTTGTTTTATGGCCCACCATATGATCTATACTGGAGAATGTTCTATGTGCACTAAAGGAGAATCTGTATTTTGCTGCTGTTAGATAGAAAGTTATATATAGCCCATTTTGTCTAAAGCACAATTCAATTTCAGTATTTCTCTTTTAATTTTCTGTCTTATTGATCTGTCTGTTGTTGATGGGAAGTATTGAAGTCCCCACTATTATTGTATTGCTATCTATTTCTCCCTTTGTGTCCATTAATATTTGCTTTATATATTTAGGTACTCTAACGTCTAATGTCTAATGTGTTCTAATGTCTAATACATATTTACACTTGTTATATCCTCTTGATGAATGTCCTCTTTATCATTAGTGACCTTCTTTGTCTCTTATGAAAGTTTTTGACTTGATGTCTATTTTAAATCTAAATATAGCCACTCCTGTTTTCTTTTTTTTAACCATTTGCGTGGAGTATCTTCTTCCCTCCCTTCACTTTCAGCCTACGTATATCCTTAAAGCTAATGTGGGTCTCTCATAGGAAGCATATAATTGGATCTTGATTTTTTATTCATTAAACCACTCTGTGTCTTTGGATTGGAAAATTTAATCCATTTATAATTACTGACATTTAAGGACTTACTATGGCTGTGCTGTTTATTGTCTTCTGGTTGTTTTGTATATCCTTTGTTCCTTTTTTCCTTATTTGCCATCCTGATTTGGTGGTTTTCTATAGTGCTAGATTTTATTCTTTTTTCTTAATTTTTTGTGTATCTGCTATAGTGTTTTGCTTTGTGGTTGCCACAAAGCTTATATAAAACATCTTATAGTTATGTAATAATTGACTATTTTACACTAATAACAACTTAATTTTTGCCACATACAAAAACTCTAAACATTTGTCCTTCTTCCTGCTTGATCTAGTCTGCTGTTGAAGCTCTCTGTTGTTATTTTTAAATTTCATTTATTGACTTCTTTAGGTCCAAGATTTCTGTTGGTTCTTTGTTATGATACCTATCTCTGTTGAATTTCTCATTCGGATCATAAACTGATTGATATCATCAAATTGTCTCTCTATGTTCTCTTGTATTTTTTTTGAGTTTCCTTTTCTTATTTTGAATTCCTTTTCAGACAATTCATAAATTTTCTTTTCTTTGGGGTCAGTTACTAAAGAATTATTGTGTTCTTTGGTGGTGTCATATATCCTTCCTTTTTCACGTTTCTTGTGTTTCTGAATTGATGTCTTCACATCTGATGAAACAGTCACCAATTCCAAACTTTACAGAGTTACTTTCATAGGAAAAGACTTTCATCTGCAGATAGGCCTTAATGTGCTGGTTGAAAAGGCTGTGCTGGCCCTGCTTCTGAATAGATGCAGTGGTTAAGCCTCCCTGCAGCTTCTTCAGCTGTGATCAGTATCACAGATGACTGAGGGTACCTCAGTGCCCTAGGCTATAAGAGTTTAGGGCAGCAATGGCAGCAACAGACTATGAGAGTTGACAGTAGCAGGGACTCTTGGGGTCCTTCTGTTTAAATGTTCCCCACAATAGAGACTCTTAGCTGAGGGAAACTCTCTTGGTATCGGGTCTAACATGGCTTGCAAGCAGCCATAGCAGTTTCATAGCACTTTTGTGAGTCTTGCCTCCAGGAGCTTGACCAGGTTCTCACCATGAATATTGTGGAAAAAAACATTTGTGCTTCTGGCAGGGGGAGGAGAAAAGTGACCATTGTGAAATACACCAGAGCACTTTGTTGCCCTTCACAAAGCCTACCAAGAAAAACTGTTTTACAAGCACCTAAATTATTGGGGATTTTTCAGAGCCTAACCAATCTGGGGGAAGGGAGATAACCACCTACAGCCAACTCTAGCCTTCTATGTGGGGGATGGAAAACGCACAAGTCCAGCTGTATCAAGTAATCACTTTGGATGTCAGTGGCCTAAACATACCAATTAAAAGGCAGAGATTGTGAGAGTGGATCAAAAAATAAGACCCAACCATATATTGCCTCCAAGAAACCTGCTTTAAATATAAGACCTATATAGGTTTAAAGTAAATGGATCAAAAAAAAAAAAAAATACCATGCTAACGCTAAACAAAAGAAAGAGTTAGTGGTTATATTAATTTCAGATAGAGCAGACTTTAGGACAAAGAAAGTTATCAGGGATGTGGTAGCCATTACATGATGATAAACGGTTTAATTCTCCAGGAAGACATATCAATCCTTAACAGGTGTGTGTGTACCTAACAGAACATCAAAATACATGAGGCACAAAAAACAAAAACAAACAAACAAAAACTATTTGAGGCAAAAACTGATAGAACTGCAAGGAGAAATAGATGAATCTACTATTATAGTTGTAGACTTTAATACCCACTATCATAAAAGGACAGATCCAGAAGGCAGAAAAATCAGTAAAGACATAGAATCAACTGGAAATAATGGATATCTTGGACTACTTCATCCAACAGCAGCAGCATACACATTCTTTGCAACCTCACATGGACCATTCACCGAGATAGACTACATTCTGGGCCATAAAACATATCTTAACAAATTTAAAAGAATAGAAATCATACATTATCTGATATCAGACCACAGTGAAACTAAACTAGAAATCAACAGAAAGATAGCTGGAAATCCCCAAATACTTTGGGATTATATAACACACTTTAAAAATCACATGGGTTGAAGAAGAAATCTCAATATAAATTTAAAAATATTTTGGGCTAAATGAAACCACAACTTACCAAAATTTATGTGATATGGAGAAAGCAGTGATTAAAGAGAAATTTATAGCATCGAATGCATTTATTAGACAAGAATATCTAAAATCAATACCCTAAGCTTTCATTTGGGAAGCAAGAAAAAGAAGAGCAAATTAAATCCAAAGTAGCAGAAGAAAGGAAATAATAAAAATAGAGCAGAACCGAGGGCAGTGTCATGTAACTGTAACCCCAGCTACTTGGGACGCTGGGGAATCCCTTGAGCCTAGGAGTTTGAGTCCAACCTGAGCAACATAGTGAGACCCTGTCTTTTAAAAAAAAAAAAAAAAATTAAAAAGAATTAGAGCAGAAATCAATGAACTTGAAAACAGGAAATCAATAGAGAAAATCAATGAAACCAAAAGCCGGTTCTTTGAAAAGATCAATAGATTTGATAGGCTTTAGCCATGCAAACTAAGAAAAAAAGAAAGAGAATATAAATTACTAATAAAAGTAATGAAAAATGGGATATCACTGAAAAGCCAATGAGCATTGTAAGGATAATAAATAAATACCATGATCAATTCTATGCTTATAGATTTGATAACCTAGACACAATCTGCCGAAAACACAATCTGCCAAAACTCACACAGGAAGAAAAAGATAATCTGAATGGATATCTCTATTAGGGCAATTGAATCAATAATTAATGACCCTCCTTTTTCAAAACAGAATACATCAGGCCTACATGGATTCAATGCTGAATTCTGCCAAACTGTTAAGGAAGAAATTATACCAATCCTCTATAATCTATTTCAAAAGATAAAAGCAGAGGAAATAATTCCTAACTCATCCTGTGAGGTCAGCGTTTACCCTGATACCAAAACCAGACAGAAACATTATAAGACAAGAAAACTGTAGACCATTATATTCCATTAACATAAATGAAAAAATCTTTAACAAAATTTTAGCAAATTGAATCTAACAATGTACAAAAAGAATTATACACCACAGCCAAGTGGGATGTATCCCAGGTATGCAGGGCTGTCTCAACAATTTGAAAATCAGCAAATGTAATCAATCACGTCTATGTGATCACATGATCATATTAATAGATGTGGAAAAATCATTTGATAAAATTCAGCAGCCATTCATGAAAAAAAAATCTCAGCAAACTAGGAATAGAGGAGAGCTCCCTCAACTTGATAAAGAACATCTACAAAAAACCTAGAGCTAACATTGTATTTCATGGTGAGAAACTAGAAGTTTTCTCTCTAAGATCAGAAACACGGCATTGATTGTGATTCCCCTCTCACCACTCCTTTTCAACATCAAAGAAATCTTAGTTAATGCAATACACAAGAAAAGGAAATAAGAGGTATACAGATTGGAAAGGAAGAAATAGAACTGTCTTTGTTTTCAGACAGCATGATTGTCTGTGTGGAGAATCCAAAAGAATTGACAAACTCTTGGAACTGATTAGTGATTATAGCAAGTTTACAGGATGCAAGGTTAGTGTATAAAAATCAACTGCTTTCATTTATACCAGCAATGAATAAGTGGAATTTTAAACTAAAAACACAATACTATTTACATTAGTACCCTCAAAATTAAATACTTAGGTATACGTCTATAATAACTGTCCCTGACTTACAAAGGTTCAACTTAAATGATTTTTTTTGACTTTACGATGGGTTTATTGAGGTATCAAATGCATCTTCTACTTAAGAAATTTTGTACTTACAACAAATTTATCGGGGTGAAATGCCTTTGCAAGTCAAGAACCATCTGTATGTATGAGATCTATATGATGAAAACTGTAGAATTCTGATGAAAGAATCAGAGAAGAATTAAATCAAAGAACAACTAAATGAGCACTTACCTCATTTATTTCCCTTCTCTTTGGGTCACAATCCTCTGCTTCCTGTTGCCTAATATCCTAAATCAGTTTCTCCTTTGTTTTGTCCAGTTTTCTTGTTGTTTGCTGTGGCAGATAAAATGTGGTCCCAGTTACTTCATCACAGCCAGGGCAGCAGTCATGAATTTTATTGTTTTACAAATTTGCACATTTATTTTGAAGTAAAATACAGATATTTTCAAGTATGAATGTTCTGTAAATATTTTAAATTAAATATAAATATTTGTTATAAATTGTCTAAATATTTTTGCTGGTAGGATGGTGCAGAATTTTACCAGGCTGGCCATGACTAGATTCATAGTGTTGCATGAAAGGGGACTCCATCCAGACCCCAAGAGAGGGTTCTTGGATCTTGCGCAAGAAAGAATTCAGGGTTGAGTCTGCAAAGTAAAAGCAAATTTATTAAGAAAATAGCAGAATAAAAGAATGGTTACTCCACAGACAGAGCAGCCCCGAGGGCTGCTGGTTGCCCATTTTTATGGTTATTTCTTGATGATATGCTAAACAAGGGGTGGATTATTCATGCCTCCCCTTTTTAGACCATATAGGGTCACTTCCTGGTGTTGCCATAGCATTTATAAACTGTCATGGTGCTGGTGGGAGTGTAGCAGTGAGGATGACCAGAGGTCACTCTCGTCGCCATCTTGATTTTAGTGGGTTTTGGCCAGCTTCTTTACTGCAACTTGCTTTATCAGCAAGGTCTTTATGACCTGTATCTTGTGCCTACCCCCTATCTCATTCTGTGACTTAGACTGCCGTAACCTCCTGGAAATGCAGCTCAGTAGGTCTCCACCTCATTTTACCCAGCCCCTATTCAAGATGGAGTTGCTTTGGTTCATACACTTCTGACAATAGTGTTCCAAGAGGGTTCAAATAGATGCCTACAAAGCTTTTGAATAGAAAGTACTGCATAATTTTCTGAGCTTTATGCCATGTTTCAAGAATCTGGGAAACATTCTTGCTTTCTTTCATCCTAAAACAACTATTTTATTCAGACACTTACGCTATTACATTTTAAAGATATTTGAAGATTTTAAAGACATAGCTATTATATTTTAAAAATATCATTGTAAGATCTGAGTTTGCCTTAAATATAAATATTCTAGACAAATCTCTTAATTTTCTTCTCTCCAAATCACCTTCCTGGAAATCATGAATGCCTGAACCTTCACCATTAATGGTAGGAAATGGAAAATAAAGGAATGAAGGACTTTTTAAAAATTGAGGCATAATGCAAAGAAAAGGGTAGCACATTAAGATAATTACCAACCATGGACACTTTTGTAAATTGGTCGTATTTTCCCCCTTTCTAATTGAGTTTTAAACCCAAGATTTTGTTAGGAATTACACAGGAAAAGTGAACCAATACATTGGGCTCTTTAATAAGGAGAATGATCTGAGGAAGCAGCCCTAGAAAAACAGATGAGAACTGAGTACTGTCTGGAGGAGGATGGGCACAACCAATCAGAAATGGCAACAGTGAGAAAGAACCAAAGATGGAAAGAACAACCACCAGTACTACTACTACTATTTCTACTACTACTTTGCTCACTTCAAAATTGTGGTTTCATCCTCTTCTGTTATATATTTGTTCAGGTTATGCTGCTGGTAGTTGTTTGAAAATTGTGTTTCTATATACAAATGATAGCTATAAAAATAAGACTTGGTTTAAAATAACTAAGCCTTCCTTTAAGCAGGGAAATGAAATGTACACTCAGTACCATCTTGATACTAAAACTGTTCAAAAAATGCTTTAGGGACAGTTTGCCTGATAAGTTAGCCACAAATTTTCAACCACGATAAACTAGAGCTGTTTAGATTTATATAAGAGGGGTTCAGGAATTCAGGCAGCTATGATTTAGGCTCAAGTAACTGTTAATGGTAAAAACCTCAAAGGTTGATCAATTAATTTTATTCCTTCGGTTACTCTTATTCTCCAAAGTACTGATTTTACTTTCTTTAGCTGTTAGCAAGTTCCAGAAGTGTTTCTGTATTACAAACTGGCCTCATTTTAAATTCAGCTTTGGCAGTTTCGAGTGGGTCCTGATGCTTCCTGGAGTCCTGGGACGCATACTGGATTTCTCTCTTTTCCCTTTCCTCCTTATTTTAGATGACTATTTTATGCCTTCCTTCACTTCTGAAATTTCCCAAAGATGTTTCCTACCATCCTCATGCTCAGCTGATGAATCTTTCTTCCTGCTTTGTAGAGATAATGAGAGCAATTGGAAGCTCCCATCGCTGTTCCTGGGGAATCATTTGCCTGGACTTCCAGCAAAGGCCATCTCCTCCCCTCGTGCTCGAGGTCCCACCGCGTAGTAGTTGGCTTGGGCTGCCGTAACAGAACACCACAGACTAGGTGGCTTAAAACATGAAAATTCATTCTCTCACAGCTCTAGAAGCTAGAAGCCCAAGATGAAGGTGGTGTCAGGATTGCTTTCTGGTGAGGCCTCTCACTGCATTCTTACTGTTTCTTTACAAGGCATTTCCTGTGTGTGTGTACAGAGAGACAGGCAGAGAGAGATAGGTGTCTCTTCCTCTTCTTATAATGACACCCATCCTCTTGGAGTAGGGTCCCACCCTTACGACCTCATTTTACCTTAATTGCCTCGCCAAAGGCCCTATCTCCAAATACAGTCAAATTGGGGTTTAGGGTTGCAACATAACATAGGAATTTGGGGAGGACACAGTTCACTCCATGACATATCCCTCCCCTTAACTCAAGGACATGTCTCTAGGAAAGCTCTGGCATCATCTGGTTTTTCCCCCCCTCTCTACTGCTAGATCTTTCCTATCAGCCTACGAACATGCTGTTAATTTCCTCAGCTTACCAAAAAAACAAAACAAATCATCTCTCAATTTACCCATTTCTCGGGTAGCTTCCATCTCATTTCTCACCTTCCTTTATAATAAAATTCTGAACAAATTCCAGTGCCTCTCCTCTCTGAACTTCCTTTAATCCAGCTGTCATGTCTCCCACTACAACAAAATTTCTTTTATCCTTATCACCAGTGATCTCCATGTTGCCAAACTGATGTGATCAATTCTCAGGCCTCACTTTCTATGGCCTCCCCATAGCATTTGACACAGCTGAGTAGTCCTTGAAACACTTTTCTTCACTTGGCTCAGGATGACATATTATCCTGATTTCTTTCTTTTCTTTCTTTCTTTTTTTTTTTTTTTTTTTGAGACAGAGTCTTGTCAGGCAGGCTGGAGTACAATGGCATGATCTCAGCTCACTGCAGCCTCCACTTCCCAGGTTCAAGTGATCCTCCTCCCTCAGCTTCCCAAGTCACTTGAATTGCAGGCACCCGCCACCAGCTAATTTTTTTGTATTTTTAGTAGAGACGGGGTTTCACCATGTTGGCCAGGCTGGTCTCGAACTCCTGACCTCAGGTGATCCACCTGCCTTGGCCTCCCAAAGTGCTGGGATTACAGGCATGAGCCACCAGCCTATCCTGATTTCTTGACTCTCTGGCTATTGCTTCTGTTTCCTCCTCATGTCCCAGCCTCCTAACATTTGCAGGCCCAGGGCTGAGTATACCTAGACCTCTGCTTTGTTGTGTGTATACCTGGGATCTCATCCAGTATATACACTGGAAATCTTGGGATCTTATCCAGTAGCATGGTTTCACACACCCTGTATAAACTGATGACTTCTGAATTTGAAGTTTTAACCTAGACCTTAAACCATAAACTAGAGACTTGAATACCCAAATACTTCAATACTGCACATTTAATAGGCATCTCCAGGTTTAATAAGTACAAACTGATCTCTTGATCTTCTCTACAAAAACCTATTTCACCTATAGTTTTTCCCATGTTAGATAATGACAACTTCATTCATCTAATTGCTTAGGACAAAAATCTTGAAGTCATCCTTGACTCATCTCTTTCCATTATACAGTATATCCAGTTGGTTCTACTTTCTAATTTTTCTCCGAATCTGACCCCTTCTCACCACCTCCTCTATTGCCATCCTAGATTATTTGCAGTACCCTCCTAACTGTCTTATTGCTTCAGTCTTGCCCCAAACAAAAGCTGGAGTGGCCCTATTAATACCTATGTCAAATCATGTATTTCTCCTACACTGAAACCCTGAAATGGTTTGGGTGTGTGTCCCCACCCAAATCTCAGGTCAAATTGTAATCCCCAGTGTTGGACTGTGAGGCCTGGTAGGAAGTGGTTGGATCATGGGGGCGGATTTCCCCCTTGGTGCTGTTCTTATAACAGTGAGTGAGTTGTCATGGGATCTGGATGTTTGGAAGTGTGTAGTATCTCCCCACCTCTCTTTCTCCCGCTCTGGGCATGTGAAGATATGCATGTTTCACCTTAACCTTCCACCACGATTGCAAGTTACCTGAGGCCTCCCCAGCCATGCTTCCTGTATAGCCTGCAGAACCATGAGACAATTAAACCTCTTGTCTTTATAAATTACCCAGACTCAGATATTTCTCTTTTTATTATTTGTATTTGTATTTTTTTTTTCTTTTTCAACTTTTATTTTAAGTTCTGGGGTACATGTGCAGGATGTGCAGGTTTGTTACATAGTAAACATGTGCCGTGGTGGTTTGCTGCACAGGTCAACCCATCACCTAGGTATTAAGACCAGCATGCATTGGTTATTCTTCCTGATGCTCTCCCTCCCTGCAACCCTTACAGGCTCCAGTGGGTTCCGTTCCAATGTGTCCATGTGTTCTCACCATTCAGCTCCCACTTACAAGTGAGAACGTGCGGTGTTTGGTTTATAGCAGTGCGGGAATGGACTAACACAAACCCCTTCAGTGACTCTGTTTCACTGATCTTAAAAGCCAAATTCCTTACAATGACATTCAACGCCGTGCAGGACCTGGTTCTCTCACAGCCTTGTGTCGTCTGAGGGAGCCAATGTTCCACTGGTTGCACTGATCCAACCACACTGGCCTTTACTCTGATTTTTTTTTTTTTTTTTTTTTTTTTTGGCGAGAGAGGCTTGCTGTGTTGGCCAGGCTGCAGTGCAGTGGTGTGGTCTTGGCTCACTGCAACCTCTACCTCCTGGTTCAAGTGATTCTCTTGCTTCACCCTCCTGAGTAGCTGGGATTACAGGTGTGCACTACCACACCTGGCTAATTGTTGTATTTTTGGTAGAGACAGGGTTTCACCATTTTGGCCAGGCTGATCTCGAACTCCTAGCCTAAAGTGATCTGCCTGCTGCAGCCTCCCAAAGTGCTGGGTTACAGGTGTGAGCCACTGCTCGCAGCCTCCATACTGTGTCTTGAACATGCTGTGCATGCCTCTGCCTCAAGGCCTTTGCGCTGATTCTTCCTTCTGCCTGGAATGCTCTTTCCCTAGAGATTACCCTCATCCCCTACAGGTTTTTGTTCATACGTCAACCTCTCAGGGAGGCCATCTGTTACTTCAGTATTTTTAAAATTATAAAGTAGCCCCTAACTTCTATCACTTCCTCTCTCTCTTTCCTGATTGATATTTCTCCATAGCACATGCACCATATAACTTTTCAAAGTTACTTTGTTTACTCTCTAGATGTTTCATAAACATAGAGAGGGATTCTTGGCTGTTTTGTTCATTGCTATTGTCCAGCTGCCTAGCGTGTGTGAATGAATTGGATATTTAGTTATACAGGAGCTTCACTGGGTTTGTGAGATTTGGGGACTGGCCATAAGCTCTTGAAGCGTAGCTGCCACCAAGACACAGGCTTTCCTGCGTGAATTATTATCCGTGACTCCAGCATTTTTAGGGAAAAGTAACCTCATCTTTATGACACTAGAATTAATTTTCAGATTTTCTAGTGGGTGAATATTTTTAAAGCACTTAGAACAGTGCCTGGGACATGGTATGAGCTCTTAAGTGTTTATTTTAAAAGCAACAAATACTTTATTAAGCACTTTGTGACCAAAAAAAATAGCGACAGAATGTGAGCCAAGACAAATAAACCTCAAGAGGTTCAGAGTATCCCTAACTCTGATGGAGAGCAGCTTTAATCATCATAGAGCTGGAGTCAAGTCTGATGACTTACTAGTCACATGCCTCTATTCTGGAAGAAGCAAAACTACCCTGTGTACTCGATGGGATTATAGATACAAAGAGATTTATGGAATGAACTCTAAAGAATTGGTTTTAAACTTAAGTCCATAAAAAAATGGTTATGAAAGGAAAACTTCAGAGGTACGGACTGAGGCGATAGAAGAGGAAAAAGACTTGTATGACATCCACTCATTCATTAGACGAACAATTATGCCCCAAACACTATGTTAGGGGCTAGGAGCTGCCTTCTAGGATCTCATAATGTAGTAGGAGAGAGACAGATTAACCAACAGTGACCAATTCAGCCTTAGTACTGCCCAGAGGTGAGCCCAGAGTGGGCCGTGAGCATTGGATTGCTTCCTCATCCTATTTGTGATATGAAAATAAATCAGTTGCTTCCAACTAAAGGTAGTTGGAACAGAGCTCACCTGTTTTTATCTCTGCTCCCTGTGGAAGTCCCATCAAAATGAAAGTGATGAAATTGAAAAAGGCATGAACCAGTAGTTTTTAACCTCAGCTGAACTTTTGAAATAGCAGCAGAGATTTTTAAAAATCTTAGTGCCCAGCCTGTAGCCCAGACAAATTGAATCAGAACCTCTGCAGATGAGACTCAGGTATCAAGATTTTTGTGCTATAATTTTTTTCAAAGAAAATAAGAGACAACCTTACACATAAGAAATCAATAGCATTGAGAACTTGAAAAAGGCTGGGCCTGAAATTAACTTAGCAGAACTAAGAATCCTAAAAACTGAACAATTTCTGGGGGAAGGGAGGCTTGAAGGATACCAATTAGAAGCAGCAAGATCTTTCCCGTGGTAGAACTTTGGGAAGGTTCGGGAATTGGAGAGACTGGGTATGGAATGAAATGAAGACCTGGAGGATTGGTTGAAAGTCTGTATTTGGAGCAAAAGGCCCAGATTTTATCCCAAGACTGCCCCTATCCCTCCCCCTGGTTTGCTCTCTGGAGATATGGAATGAGAAAGGGCCTCAGGTATAGTTGAGGGGAAATGTGAGGCTGGCCTTGCACTAGAGTCACTCTCCTGAACACCTCGATGTCCTTCTGAAAATACTGGCCGTCAGATTTGTGCTGCCTGGCAGGAAACGGGAGGATGCAGCTCTGGGCAAACTGATCCAAGAGGGAAATCCAGTCAGATGCTGGCATGAGAGAGTGCAGGCCCCTTTGTAGCACACCCTGTGGTGATTCCCACCCATCCACAAACCCGTCCACATGCAAGATTCTTCTATACAGCTTTGGAGGCCTCATTTTGAATAAGAAAGGACATCAAAGATCACCAGATATTTGAGGAAAGTATCTGAAGTGAAAGACAAAGACCAAAACAGACAGGTGAAAGTAAATAAACAAAGGGAACTCAGGAAAAAAAAAAAAAAAAAAAAAAAAAAGCACATTCTACTGAGCAGAAAAAAATTAAAATATATGTGTAGATAGATAGATAGTTATAGACATATAGACAGATAGCTGATGGATGGATGGATGGATGGGTGGATGGATGGATGGATGAAAGGAAGGATGGATGGATAGATAGATAGATAGATAGATAGATATCAGGACTATATTGCAAGGCATGATGCAGTGCTCTCACTGGTGGAGCACCTGGGCTCTGCAGCCAAAGTGTGAGTTTCTGTCCTGGCTTCATCACTTCCTAGCTGTGTGATGCTGGGCAAGTTACTTACCCTCTCTGTGCCTTAGTTTTCTCATCTGTAAAAAGAGGGATGATGATGATGATGCTGTTCAAATAACAAAAAGGAACTGTTGGAAATTATGAACATGATGGCAGAATATAAAGTTTTAGGGAAAAGTTGAGGAAATTCTAAGAATAATCAAAAAGACAAAGAAATGGAACATAGATACAACAAGAAAAAGAGACACTAAACCTAAGAGGTACAAAATCAGAATTGCAGGGAGAGATATACACAGGGAGAGAGACAGACGGACAGACAGAGAGACAGGAAATAATGAGAGGAATGACCAACCTTTCCCAGTAGTGAAGGAAGCGAGTTCAGACTGAAAGAGCCTCTTCAGTGCCCGCATGATTGATGGGAAAAAGACCCAGTCTAGGGCACGACACGGTGACATTTTTAAACACTGACGATGAAATAAAGATCCCAAAAGTTTCCAGAGAGCAGAAAACAGATCACATAAAAAGAATTGGAACTTGAGTGGCAGAGGGGATAACCAAGTTCTAAGCAATGTGGACTGATTCTGGAAAGGCCACCCTATTTCCAGGACATAAAACTTGTTTGATTTAGATACATTTGTCACTATAAAAAGTAGCTCTTATGCATTTGGCAGAGTCGGGGCTCAACTCTTTGCTCAGTGATTCTCAAAATCCCATCTCTCCTTTGTCCAGAAGCATCGATTTCTTTTATTTTTTAATTAATGTGAAAAAGTATTAAATTTACCTTCCTTTCCTCTTCCTCTACTTCCCTCTCCCTTCCCCTTGCCCCTCTTGTTTCTTCTCCCTTTCCCTTACTTTACCTTCTGAGCCTTCATACTTTTGCTGCGTCTATTTCTGTCTCTCTTTCTCCGTTTCTCTTTCTATCCACAGAAGTCTTATGTTTGTCTAATAATTGGCAGAAGAGATCTTTTTTTTTTCTCGCTTTTTAAGCGATGAATAGTTGGCGTCACATCAAAGACAAGCCCTGTGGTTTTCTGGCTGCCCCAGAAGGGCGGTGCAGCTGGCAGGCATCCCAGCTGCCTGGTGATAGGCATGTGGAAGAGATACCAGGCTCACAGGTCACTGTGTATGTGTTCATGTACGTGTGTTTTTCAGGCCAACAGCAGGCTGAAGCAGATCGAGAAGGAATACACTCAGAAGCTTGCCAAATCTTCACAGGTAAGCAACATTAAAAGAAAACCAGGTAAAACCAAAACAAAAATGAAACCTCCACATAAAACCTTTGTACAAGTTAAACTTCATTCTTTTCAGTTTTTTTGTGAAATGGTATATTTTTATGCGTATACAAATAAACAGAATATGGTTTTAATATTTCAGTCATTAAAAATCAAGAAAAATTAGGCATATTTAACCACTTGAAACAACACACACATGCGCGCACGCGCGCGCACACACACACACACACACACTCAGATGTTGTAAAACCAGCCTGTACACTTGAACAAGCCCAGGCTGAAACATACTTCACAAGGACAGGAGATACACACCTACATTTGTGATGTAAGCAGTTTGGTACTATCTGTGCTTTTTTTGTAATATTCCATTTTGCTCTACCTAAAGCCTTCTTCAAACAAAATTCAAAATGACAAATAATTCTAGGTTAAGTCTGCAGCTCAACTGTTGACTCCTTTTGGGAAAAAGAGAATTCTAAGTCCCTACATCCATAACTTGCTATTTGTACTTACTATTGTAGTTTTAGTATAAGAAAGGCCAATAATTGAATGCCTGTCTCTACTTGAAATACGATGCTCAGAGTACTTTTTCAGCATAAGTCGTTACAGTGATATCCAATAGTATCATTTAAGGAACTCCAAGTATTCCTTACTTGTGTAAGTGATTCTAGAACAAATAAATACTACTTATCTTTACTTTGCAGGTAGGTAGGTAAGTTAAGCCATTTGGTTTTGTGAGCATATCTAATGATTGGTAAAACAAGCTTGTCTTCATATTTTTTAATATATACAGTGGTATTTGGTAGTAAACTAGAATTTACCATACTACCACATACTGCCACATAATAGTAGTAACAACAACAAAACAATAATAATATCTAATGTTCATGGGGCACTAACCATGTTGACTCATTCAGTCTTTCACAATAACTCTGGAATTAGGAACTATTATTGGTGCCATTTTTCCATTTGCGAAAACTAAGATTCAGAGAGATAAGATCACATAAGTTGGCAAGTAACTAAGCCAGGACCCAGTCTGGATCTGACTTCAAAGTGGAAGTTCTTAACCTTAACATTACCAGCCTGGTCCAATCCCTTCCTTTTTTTTTTTTTTCCCCCCAAGACGGAGTTTCGCTCTGTCGCCCAGGCTGGAGTGCAGTGGCGTGATCTGGGCTCACTGCAAGCTCCACCTCCCAAGTTCACGCCGTTCTCCTGCCTCAGCCTCCCGAGTAGCTGGGACTACAGGCGCCCGCCACCATGCCCGGCTAATTTTTTGTATTTTTAGTAGAGACAGGGTTTCACCGTGTTAGCCAGGATGGTCTCAATCTCCTGATCTCATAATCCGCCTGCCTCAGCCTCCAAAAGTGCTAGGATTACAGGCATGAGCCACTGCGCCTGGCCCATCCCTTCCATTTTTAATATGACAAAACTTTGGTGATAGTTATAAAATTTCATTTTTTTGTTTGTTTTTGAGACAGAAGTTTCGCTCTTGTCGCCCAGGCTGTAGTGTTATCACATGGTCTTGACCCACTGCAACCTCCACCTCCAAGTTGGCTTCAGGCGATTCTCCTGCCTCAGCCTCCTAAGTAGGTGGGATTACAGGCACACATCCCCACACCCAGTTAATTTTTTGTATTTTTAGTAGAGGCAGGGTTTCACCATATTGGTCAGGCTGGTCACAAACTCCTGACCTCGGGTGATCCGCCCTCCTCCCAAAATGCTGGGATTACAGGCATGAGCCACCACACCTGGCCTAAAATTTCAGTTCTATGAATTCACATCCCATTAGAAAAGCAAAAAGTCTTTGTCCAAATGAAGAGTCATATGTGTTTGTGTAAGAAATGATAATTATGTCTTGATTGCCATTATTCCAGCCCTTCCTTGAGGAAAGAACATGGAGAAATATCCTTTTAATCCACCGAAAAAGATTCTTGCAATCAAAAGAAATCTATTTAGGCCAAAAGTTAAAGTTTAAATTAAAACATTAAAAATCCCCAGTTGGCATATCCTAACATCCTGCTTATTTCGCTTTATGTTAAATGAGGGAAACAGACCGAGAGTGAGATATAAGATAGCTAATAAAAATGCCTGAATAATGAGAGTGTAAACAGGAGTATTTATCTAAAGGAATGTATGAAGAAGCCTGATTAGTTGATATTAAAACAAATTAAATATAAGTTAATGCAGAAGAAAGCCTGAGCTCTGGAGTCCAGCACCCCTGGATTTGAATACCAGCCCTACCACTTCCATGACCTTGAGCAAGTTACCTGCCCTCTTTGGAATTCAGTTTCCTCATTTGTCAAATAGAGGAGCAGTACACAACCTCATAGGATGGTTTTAACTATTAAGTAAAACAATGCCAAAAATGTGTTCAGTATAGTGCCTAGTACACACTAAAGCACTTAATGAATGTCAATTATTATAGTATCAGCACTAAAATTGCCATAGAGAAAGAGGAAAGGAGGGAGGGAAGAATGAAAAAAAGTTTGGAAGGTGGAACAGATTATTGCTTCAGACACCATGTTTTTGGGTGTTCACAAATTGATAAAATCTCCCTGAAAAGCTTGGAGAGGCATAGGGTTGCTAACTGTTTTCCCAAGGAAAGACTTGAAGGTGGAGAAGGAAAAACCAACTAGTAACAACTACCATACACTATTACCATCATTTCATTAATCAAGGGACAGCGCAACACCAAAAAAATCTTAGAAAGGGTGTAATATAATAAAAGATAGTCCATCCTTTTCATAAAAGTTAGGATGATAACCTTACATTGATAATATTTTGTTTGCCAACTTCTAAATATTTATATCTGTGAAATGGCATTTGAGAAGCATTAGTCTACAGTGCCAGTCAGTTCAGAGAAGCATGTCAGATTATTTAAAAATGAGCATTATAAAACAAGACTGTGGATTGGATCTCTCCATATTTAAGTGATAGTTTGTTGGAATCTCTAACTCATATCTCATTAAGCTGATGAGAACACTAAAACCAAAGCTGCTTAACTCTGTTGGGTTTTCAAAAATCCCTCTCTGAAAAAAAGAAAATGAATGCATTAGTAATGAATGTGTTGGTACCTCAGAGAGCATAAGATTAAATTTGGAAAATATTTTAAAGATTTTCCTCCTTTAGAGGAAGCTGCTTACTTTTCACAATTTTATCAAGCCTTTAGGACCTAATAGAGCATGTACATTGAACCCTTGGCACACCTGAGGACTGTGCCCGTTCTGAGATCTGCAGCACTCACCCTCGCCACCACTGCAGTGTTTGCATCATCTCTGGGCATGCCCCCAAATATCATTTCCATCAGAATCACATATTTTTTAATCTTAATAAAAGAATGCAGATGATGCAAACACTGTGGTCGTGATGAATGCTGGAGTTTACTCCTCTTAAAACATTGAAATAATAAGTGATTATATATTTACCTTGTCTCTTCAATATTAATACAGTTTTCCTCACTCAGCCCAGTCATCTAGTGGCCATTTTTCAAGGAAAGATACTGCCATTTTGCCAGAATGTCCACAGTTAGAAACATGGGCAGGACTGAAGTTTGAATGCTAGTTGAGCTTGCCTGCTGCCGAGGGACGAGTGTCTCCTGCCGCTGCCCCACACTGCCCAACACCTGAGGCGTATTAGTAGCTGGGACTATTCCACATGACCCCTGTGCCCATCTCTGTGCCAGCCTCCTGGGGGCCAACCCAGAATGCACGGGGCATCCACTTATTTTATGAGAAGCTTCAGTGTTCACCTAACCTTCCTAAGCATGGCTTCTTAAGTGGCATGTCTTCTCTACTGTATCATGTTTTAAAGAAGAGTTTTGTAAAACTCTCAAACTGTACTACAATCTGAAAAACAATAGAATGAGTTGAAGATGAAATCCTAACCCCTATTTAGGATCCTGTTTGTTTGGTTTTTTTTTTAAGACGACTAACATTTTTGCAAAGCATTAATTGCTTAACAATTATTGTTAACTATTATTAACTATTATGACTTTCATGAGTTCGGGTGCTTACGCCATCAGCTCAAAATAGCTCTCCTTTTGTTTCTGAAAATACTAATTTTTAATATCCATATGAAAATTATCTAATCCACTTCTTTCGTTGAAACTAATGCAGTATAAACATTTAGTTGAGTGGTAGCATTTTGTTTATGGTTTTAAATTATGATTCAATCAAAACTGGAGGGTTTTCATTATGATTGTATATATTAGCTTTCATTTTTCTTAGAACCTTTTTTAAACATTATTATTCTACAAGAAGGGTAGGTTAACTGAATACAATTTGCCAGGTGATGGTTTTTTATTACTTACCCCGATTATAGTTCTACTACTTAAACTGGGTGCCAGTTATTATATACACTGAGCTTAGGAGAAAGTAGTCCATTTTCTTATACTCTAGGTCTATGACCAGTAGAGTTTTGTTCCTTACCTGAAGCATGTTAATCTGATTATTATGATTATTTCTCAATCTTAAAGTATTAAATCTTGTTTTTTAAATTATCCTTATTTTAGTTACTGTTCCATATCCATATCACCTGTGAGTCTATTCAACCAAATAATTTATCTATTTATCTAGCCAAGTTGTTTCACCTGAAGTGTTTTAACATTCTCCCCCTTATGTCGCCTTCCTGAGTTTTAAAAATAGCTTTCCAAAAATAATCTCATTATTTCCCCCAAAGGAAACTCTCCTTGTTCCCCCAAAGAATATAAGGTTTTATTTTCCACACAAAAGCAAGCATGTCCTTCTTAGAACGTCCTGGACTTCACTTGTAGTCCCTTCCAAAACCTGCATTTTTTTCTTTCTTTCTTTCTTTTTTTTTTTTTTTTTTGAGATGGAGTTTCACCCTTTTTGCCCAGGCTGGAGTGAAATGGCACGATCTTGGCTCACGGCAGCCTCCGCCTCCCAGGTTCAAGTGATTCTCCAGCCTCAGCCTCCTGAGTAGCTGGGATTCCAGCGTGTGCCACCACGCCTGGCTAATTTTTTGTATTTTTAGTAGAGACAGGGTTTCGCCATGTTGGCCAGGCTGGTCTCGAACTCCTGTGGGCTCAGGTGATCCGCCCACCTCAAAACCTGAATTATTTTGTCCTAAATGTTCTGAAAATGAGAAATATCCCAGTTCCATGGCCTTTGACTGTTTGAAGTATCCCAGTATATTTTTATCTTTATTCTTTGGTCAGTTACAAGCTAGTCTCAATCTCAGTATTGTTTTAAGAAAAAAATACTTTGTACTTTAAAAATATATCGCATGACTGCGGTTGTGGATATATGAATCTATACATGTGTCACACTGCACAGAACTAAACACACACACACACCCTGTCTCTCTCATTCTCTCTCTTGCCCTTCTTCTCTCTCCAGAATTAAACCCACTTCTACAAAGTTATAGTTTACTCAGCTTAAAACATTGAAATAGTAAGTTGTTTGTTACTATCTGGTCCCATGTTCTCATAAAAGATCAATCTTAAATTTCATAGTAGGCCAAGGAAATCTGACTCGTTTTTATCCCTGGCTCCTGTGGCTCTGTGACTGTGAGTTGACTGTTCTGCGCATCAATTTTTGACATTTACTGTGAGAATTTAACCTTTCCTGTTTCACAGAAGTGCTATGAGAATTAATTGAATTGATGCCAGAATGAAAACAATATTTAATCAAAATTCAGAAAATGTATGAAAAACATCTTCATTCGCAGTAAATGAATGTTTCCACTCATAGCAGAAGGCTCAAGTTTGCATGTAATAATATTGACATTGCTATTATATATTTTGTCATTTCACAATATTTGATTATTGACAAATTCTAAGTGTCAAACTTTGGTACAGTGAATTTGCTCACTTCTCAAAGCATAAATACTCCATATTTTATTGTCAAGATGCTACTATTTATGTCAGTAGTAACAACTAGTATTTCTATAGCATTTGGCTTCTAGGGGACTCCAGACAGTTTCTGTTCATTGCCTTATAATGCTGTAATCTCCTTTTGTAGTTGGAAAAACTGAGCTGCAAGAAAGATAACTTGTCCAGTGTTTCTCACCAACTGCCCTCCCCCCTGCTTAGGACCAAAAGAATTATATTCTAATGCGGGCCTAATGTTGTTTCTTTTATTAGAAGAAATGACTATTTCCTGCTTTTAAAAAGTCATCGCTATTGAATTTGCAAGGAAATGGATACATCCAAACCAAAGGAAGGACAGTGCTCTCAGAAGGCTGATTCAATATAAAAGTTTCTCATCAGATGGTTAATTTGAGAAGTTGGAAGAACCCTGTCTGGGAGAGAACAGATTCTTAAATGTAGGGAATACTCCAGGAGTGAATGAAAATGGCACCATGTAAACCAAAATAACTATCCATGAGTTAGGAAGAAAACAACCTATTTGGAAGTATAAACTTCCCTACAATACCAAAACCTTGTTTTAAGGAAACGTAAGGGAGTGGCCAAGCATGGTGGCTCACACGTGTAATCACAGCACTTTGGGAGGCTGAGGTGGGTGGATCACAAGGTCAGGAGTTCGAGACCAGCCTGGCTAATATGGCGAAACCCATCTCTACTAAAAATACAAAAATTAGCTGGGCGTGGTGGCCTCTAGTCTCAGCTACTCAGGAGGCTGAGGCAGGAGAATGGCGTGAACCCAGGAGGTGGTTACACTGAGCTGAGATCGCACCACTGTACTCCAGCCTGGGTTACAGAGTGAGACTCCATCTCAAAAAAAAAAAAAAAAGAAAGAAAGAAAGAAACATAAAGTTGGCAGGCTAAAGGACCCAGTTAGTGCAGTGATGGGTCTGACTGCATGGTTCAAATCCTGCCTGTCTCTTTAGTTGGATGTCATTTTCAACAATGTAAGATATTTGTCCTCTTTCTGTGCCTCTGTGTCCTCATTTATAAAAGATAGGCAGTCCAGGCACAGTGGCTCACGCCTGTAATCCCTGCACTTTGGGAGGCCGAGGTGGATGGATCACCTGAAGGTCAGGAGTTCGAGACCAGCCTGCCTAACATGATGAAACCCCATCTCTACTAAAAATACAAAAAATTAGCTGGGCGTGGTGGCGGACACCTGTAATCCCAGCTACTTGGGAGGCTAAAGCAGGAGAATCACTTGAACCCCGGAAGCAGAGGTTGCAGTGAGCCGAGATCGCGCCATTGCGCTCCAGCCTGGGCAACAAGAATGAAACTCCATCTCAAAAATAAAAATTAAAAAAAAAAAAAAAAGATAGGCAATAATAATACTTGTCTCACAGTAGTATATGACATAAAAATGTAAAGTGTTAAACACAATACACAAACGTTAGTGAATTCCCAAAAATTACTGTCTAGAATTAGGTGACTGAAGAATAAACTCTATTCATTATTTTCTTTGGTTATTACAGTTCAAAGCATTATGAAAAGCAGAATAGCTTTTCTCATTCTAATAAGTATATTTCTCAGTAAAATAAAATCTGACACTTTTCATATTTTTGAGATCACAGATGTTCTTTCTTCTGATGAGTAAATATTGTGGAATGTTAGAGTGGAAACGTCTTCCAAGTATATTTGGTTCAGCAGTTGTTCACCATTCACAGTTTTATTAAAGTCTTTTATTGTATGGAATTTCATGCATTATAGTGTGTGATATGTTAATTGAAAATGTTTAATTTGTGGAATAGAGTTTTGTCAAATCCATTCTTTTGTTAAGCATCAATACATATAAATAGATGCCTCTCCCAGAAGAATTTGAAGTGATAGCATGCTGTTTTCATTTTAGATCATAGCAGAACTTCAGACAACCATTTCCTCTCTGAAAGAGGAGAACAGCCAGCAGCAGCTTGCTGCAGAAAGGCGGCTCCAGGATGTTAGACAAAAGTTTGAAGATGAGAAGAAGCAGCTGATTAGAGATAATGACCAAGCAATCAAGGTAATCTGAAGACTTCAGTAACCAGTGGTACCAGCTGCTTTAATGTAATTAAAAGGAGGGCTGAAATCCCAGCAGTGGGCAGATGAATGCGGGTATCTGGCTTGTTCACACAGCCTGCAGTAATTCCATTCACTGGACTCTACCTTTGATGTATCCAGTGACTCAGGCTGACTTCCCTCTAAGAGATCGCATGCCAGCATAAAAAGTCATTTTTGGCAAGCCCAGTCCATTCACATTGAACAAATATTTTAAAAATACCCTGTCCTTTCTCTTGAGAACCACTTTGGAACTGTCTCTTGAAATTAGAATGACTGTTTGAGCCTAGCACTGCCGGCTGTTAAAGTCAGAAGTCAGCTTCCAATTTGCATTCTGTTCTTTGCCCACATCCTTTCATTATGTATTCACATAATGAGAAATAACCTGTTCGAAGCTTGGAATGCCAGCCATTTGATGTGCTTCGACACAGTACAGGAAAGATGTGTTTTTGCTGAGAAACTAGGTTGTTTCCAAATGACTTCAGAGAATCACACCCTTAATAGCAACAGAAAATTCCCTGGACCCTGATTCTTTTCGGTGATAGGCAGTTAGATCTCCAAGTAGTTTTTTCTTGGCTTCATAGCAGTGAATATTATTGTAAGTGTCTACATCATACTGGATTTAATCTGTGAGGATAAGCATCTGGAAACCTTTATAAATAAGGCTTAAAAGAGAACAAAAAAATTTTAAAGAATTCCCAGCAAAAGATTATTTTTCAGCGACTTTAGTTTGACATAACAATACTCAAAGAGTGTAGAGTCATCTTACAAAGCAAAGAACGATAGAAGAAAAATTTGGGTTTTATAGCTGCCCTTTCCTGCCTGACCTCTGCATCTTCTTTTTCTATAGCCTATTGCAGGCAATCTGAGTAACGTTGGGAAGAGTTAGTGTTAATGTCAGTTGCTTTTTATGTATTCCCTTTAAGCTGAGACAACACTAGACAGAATAAAAAGCCTTAACAGATGGACAAAACCTTCAAGGCCTTTACATCCGGCCTCCTCACTTTACCAGTGAGGACTTATTTTTTTGTTAATGATATTTTTCCTATATATTTCCACCTGCAAGCTTATTTCCCCTACCTGTGTTATGGAGACCAAAAAAAAAAAAAAGATTTTTTTTTTTCATATTCTGGTGGTTTAAAAACATCTTTCAAGTTTTTTTTCAATTACAAACATACAGGAAGTGCCCCCATTGATCTGTGTAACAGATCTTGCTTCACATAAATTGCGTTGCATATTTTGTTTAAATTGTTTTAGTTCTATAAAATTTCCATATTAAGTGGATTTCTTTTTCACTTTATGTCCAAATACCAAGTGGTAGGTAATATCCAAATTTTAAATGAACAATCAAATCTCAATATAAGCAAAAATGGAAAATATTAATGTACTCCTGACAACATAGTTCTGGTAGTTTCTTGATGATTTAAAAAATCTTGAAAGAATTATAATTAGTACAGTTGCTCATTTTAAACTAATTCTTACAGTTTTAATTATTTAATTTTTAAATTATTTAATAATTAATTTTTAAATTATTTAATAATAATTTAATTAATTCTTACAGTTTTATAATATATATAGAAACCATATGTACCATATGTTACCTGAAAATAAAAAATTAAAATTACAGTGTAGGTAAGATATAGCTAAGTTTTGATTCACTCACTCAGATTATACATAAAGTAAATGACATTTCTTTTTTACTAACCTACATTAAAGTTGCTAAGGTCATTGATTCATTAGCGCGCATTGCCTTGGCTCCTTTTTTAAGGCTATATCACAAAAAGTACTGCGAAAAATAGCTGATATTTACTCAACATGTACTATGTTTCACGCTCTGCCATTTTCATTCATCTCATGTTCCATTATCTCATTTAAGCCTTATAGTAATCTTCATGAGGAAGGTATTTCTGTTATCCCCATATTACAGATGGGGAAACTGAGACTATGAGGTTAAATAACTAGCCCAAGATCATCCTGCTGAACAATTGGCAGAGACAGTTTCAAGCCACAATCTTTCTTACTTGAGAGCCTCAACTACTAACTATTATACCATACCCCAGTGTACTACATTCTGTCCATGAAAATGACTCAAATGACCAAGTGCCAAAATGAACCTAGATATTGTCATTCTGTTTTTCTCTCTTCATGAATGATATAACATTTTTGCAGCAGTTGTTTGATTTGGACATTCTGATTATATTTAAGTGTTTTGTATACATAGATTTAGGTACATGAGTAGATATTGATACTCAGAAAGAGGCACAGCCACTACGAGGCTTGATTTTCTGGGACCAAATACATTTGTCTGCAGATATATTCAATAGAGACATAAAAGCAGTGTGCATGCTAATTGTGAAACATACTTCACTCCACTTCTGGGTTGATGATGAACTGAGCTCTTTCAAGCTGGTGATCGAGAATGGAGACAGAGAGTAAACCTAGTACTCATTCTGTCAGAGCTTATAATAATATTTCTGCAGATAAATCATTAAACTAATTCTAGAGAAAATTTGAGGTATACTAAAATCCACTTAAAGGGTCACCAGTCAGGTGCAATATAACTTGATAAAACGTTTCTGAAGGATAATTTGGCAATATCTATCATTATTAAATTGCCTGAGAGACATACCTAGTCTTTGACCCATTTTCAGAATTTACCCAAAGGTGGCAATTAATAATCGTACTAAACTTTAGCTAATCAAAAAATGCTTGTTCTGGCTTTCATCCTTTCAGTCAGTAGTTATTTATTAAGCTCCTTTTATGTGACAGGTACCTGCAACACCAGCATTCTCTATATCCTTTCTATATTTTTAACTATAGCAAATACACTGAAAACTGTGCACTATAGGAAATGATGCTGGAGAGCATATTTAGGCATATTGAAAATGTTCACAAGATATTTTTCAATGAAAATGCGCATTCCAAAACATATAGATATGAGCTCATTTTTGCAAAACAAAAGTATGACTCAAGAGAAAAAAAGACTACAGTTATATCAAAATTTTACTAGTGGATATCTCTAAGTGGCAGAATTTAAGATTTTTTTAGTTTTGTCTATATTTAAACTATAGCAGCACTTTTGCAATGAGAAGCAATAAAAATTGGTAAAAAGGGAAAAGCTACCAGCCTGAAGAAATCCATTGAACATTGTGGGAATACTTGTAGGTGAGACTAACAGCAGGCATGATCCTCACTGTCCAAGAAACAACAGATGAAGTAAGGTCTTTTACAAAACAGAATTCCTTTAGTGTAAAAAGAGTTACACAAATGAATGAAATTCATAAGAATAGATATTTTATTTTATTTTATTTTATTTTTTGAGATGGAGTCTCACTCTGTTGCCCAGGTTGAAGTGCAGTGGCACAATCTCAGCTCACTGCAACTTCCACCTCCCAGGTTCAAGCAATTCTCCTGCCTCAGCCTCCCAAGTAGCTGAGATTACAGGCACCCACCACCATGCCCAGCTAATTTTCGTATTTTTAGTAGCAACAGGGTTTCACCATGTTGGCCAGGCTGGTCTCGAACTCCTGACTTCAGGTGATCCACCTGCCTCAGCCTCCCAAAGTGCTGCGATTACAGGCATGAGCCACCACATCTGGCCAAGAATAGATCTTTTATGCTGTAACACACTATCTTTTAAAAATCAACAGCAAAAAAACTTTATCCCTTATGTACTGCCTTAGCTCACTCCTTACATTCAAAGTCACACCTTTCAAAAGAGTTATCACCAGTGCATACCCCAAAACTTGGTGGCTTAGAGCAATAGCTCTCTGCCCATAATTCTTTGGATCAGAAATTTGGGCAGGGATCAGCTGGGTGGTTCATCTGCTCAATGTATGGCATTGGCTGGGGTGCTTCATGAGGTTACATTCAGCAGAAAGCTTGGCTGGGGTTGGACTGTCTGAGCTGGTTTCAGGCCCATGCCATATGGCCTTTCTCGCTAATAGATTAATCAGACTTTTCACTTAGTAGCTGATGTCAAAGAGAATTAAAAGGGGTAAAAGCAGAACTTGCATTTCCATTAAACCCTGCCCTGGGAAGATTCACAAACTCACTTCCACCACATTCTATTGATCAAGATAGGTCCTAGGGCCAGCCCAGAATCAAGGAGAGGAGAAACAGTGGCCATTCTCTCAGTGGGAGGAATGGCATAGATTGTGAGGCCATCTTAAATCTACCACAGTAGTCGATACTAAAGGTCCAGTTTTTATCTCCCATTTATTCCTCAACTATACAAAATAGTACGAAGAGGAAAATATCTATATCCCTACTACCCATAATCAACATTAATTAACATCGTGGCATATTTGCATCCATCTTTTTTTATAAAGAAAATCTATTCTCTTGTTTTCGAAGAAGTAGAAATGTCATATGCTCATTTATAAATAATTTAAAATGCAAGAATAAAAAAGTAACAGTTTTTAAAGTCACCCCAAATCCTATCACCCAGAAATAACCATCATAGAATTAAGGTAAACATTATTTCCGATATCCTACTATGTATAAGGCGAAAAGAACAGAAAGCTGAGTAGGCTTTTGAAATGAATACTATAGATTTTTTGTTGTTGTTTTAGAAAAATCTTTAATTTTACTTTAATTCAACAGATGAAAGAAACTAGAGTAAAACAGAGGAATTGTTGAAGTTTTGGACAGAACATGTTGATTTCGGCTGAAAAACATGTACATTTGCACCCTCATAGTTTCTCCCGTATGAGGAGAGAACCCTTCCCTGCCACCTCCTACCTTGGATAGTAGTAGTATTTTCATACTGTCAGGGTTTATGATATTCACAATTTTTAAACCGTATCCTATAGTTTAATTCTCATGCTATATTTCCATCTATGCAGTGCTTATACTAGGCCTTTTACCATAGTGTCTCCATTCCCACAGTTTTTACTTTGATTTGTTTCTTAATTGACTGGATGGTGCTGTCTTCCCTGAGTTTTTTCATGTTTAAGAATGTCTGCTGGCTAACCTGTATGATTGAATGCCATGTTACATGGGTGCAGTGTTCCTGTTCACATTTTCTTCCCATGTGTAAACACGGCCCATCAAGCATTTAAGATTGCTGTGAGAAGCCTGGGCTAGAGAGACCAACAGACATGACCCGCAGACTTTTCTGTCTGCAGACCAGCAGACATAGAGTGCTCCTCCATGGAAGTGATTTGTATTTTCTGAGGCATTCCTGAAGAAGTCTTTCTTTCTCCTGTAAGTGTAGTAGATTAACCAGGATAAATTCAGTTAAGTGACTGGGATATGTCTACATGTTCAGTATTCAAATAGCAAATGAAGCACAGTGGTTCTCCTTGTAAGTGAAACTGACTTGTAGTGTCTCTGTGTGTTCTCTGACCTGAGGGAAGGGGAAGGCAGAGCTGGCGCACAAACCACCATGCATCTGGCTGAACTGACTGTTCTCGCTTTGAGATTATGTTAAGTGTGTTTCAGGGTTCACACTGCCGACATGGGAGCGGCATCTTCTTTTCCTTTGAGTTTTTAATGATCCCAATTTTGTGTATATCCCTGAAGTCCTTTCCTCTGAGGTGGCCAGCCCTGATGTTTATCTGTTTTTCTGCCACATCCATCTCCCCTACTCTCAGCCAGAAGAGGAAAAAGATGAGGCTGCCATGCCATTTCCTTCCTCCAAATTTGGTGATAGTATTGAGAATTCTCAGAATTTTGACTCATAACAAAATAATGATCCTAGGGGCATGGCAAGTTTTGAAGTTAAGCCCCTGTGCAACTCTTCACTGTGCTCCAGAATTATGTTTCTTTCCTTGACCCCAGATTTTTGATGGTTTTTTGTATGATGTCTACCTTATCACCCGATATTGTTCTGTTGATGTATTTTTGCTGGCTTTTACTCTTCCTGACTCATTTTATTTGGTGTTGGGAGAGGGACGTTAAATCTACTATCTAATCTGAGAAGCCTATTTGACTTCTTCATGACACATAGCAAGGATCTTCTGCTGCTCAGATATTACCACAATAATGCTGCCTAACAAACACTTTTGGAGACTCAGTGACTTTCACTCACATTTATTTTTTTTTTTTGCAACATGTCTGCGGGTCGCTGTTGTGGCTCAGATTCAGAACATGCATTGACTGACCGGGTTTGACTCCAGGCTTTAGATCAGATTCAGGCCAGCTCTACGCGTTTGTACAGTCGGCTTGGACTAATAGTTGTCTGGGATATCCTGTTCATGGTAAATTACAGAAGTGCAAGAGGATGGATTGAAAGAAAGCCCTGCATCCTCAGCCTCATTTCTGTCCACATCAATGAGGCAGGGAAATTATATACTGACTCTAGTTAGAAGACCATGAACACCTGTGAACAATGATTTAATCTGCACGGACTAGCCTCTAAAAACTTTCTTAGCTCTATGGCAGCACTTTCCTGGGGCATCTACCTTTCGGAACCCCTCTTTCCCATTCTTATTCCCATCTTTTCTTTTTTGCACTGAAATAATGGTATTAGTTAGGGCCTATTTTGTTTTATCTATATGTATTGGATTGTCCCTGGACAATCTCATCCCTTCACGTTAACTTCCAGACAAATGAATTTTGAATTTTCATCACCATTCAAACTTTTCTCCTGAGCCCTCAATTCACATTTCTGACTACTACTGGACATTTCCATTTGGATGGACCATAGACTGCATAATCTAGACCTGTCATAAACTGAATTTATCTTCCTCTTGCTCTTCTCCCAGCCCTAGCCTGCTCTTCTTCTTGTATTGATTATCTGAATTAAAGTACCACCATCATCTACCTACTCACTGAAGTCAGATTCTTAGAAATCTCTCTGAATGAATTCTTTCCTTCCCTTACCTCTCATAGGTCAGTCCCTAGAGAAAACTCCTAAATATCTCCAAACTCATACCCCACTCCCCAATCACTAGATCCTACCTTCTAGGTCAGATCATCATCATCTTTGACCTTGCCTAGCACAATCACCCTTATCTAGAATCACTGCCAATAACTTGGCCCTCTCAAATCTATGCCTCACACTATGGATAAGGTAACTTTTCTAAAACACAAATATGGGCATGTTGTTTTTTCTTAAAATTCATCAATGGCTTTCCATTGCCTATAGGATAAAACCTATACTTGTCAATATGGCATATAAAACACTTTATGATCTAGGCTGGGCACAGTGGCTCATGCCTGTAATCCCAGCACTTTGGGAGGCTGAGGCGGGCAGATCACAAGGTCAGGAGTTCAAGACCAGCCTGGCCAACATGGTGAAACCCCGTCTCTAATAAATATACAAAAATTAGCCAGGCGTGGCAGCGGGCACCTGTAATCCCAGCTACTCGAGAGGCTGAGGCAGGAGAATCACTTGAGCCCAGGAGGCAGAGGTTGGAGTGAGCCGAGACCATACCATTTCACTCTAGCCTGGGCGACAGAGCAGGACTCCATCTCAAAAAAGAAAAAAAAAAAAGACAAAAGCAGGTTATGATCTAAACCAGCAGCTCTTAAGGTATTCTCTGCAGACTCCGATGAGTCCCTGAGACCTTTACAATGGCCTCACAAGGTCAAAATTATTTTCATAATAACACAAAGACATCACTTTCCTTTTTTACTATATTGATACTTGCACAGATGATATGGAAGCAATGGTGCCTTCACACAAAACAAGGCTTTAACATGAAACCATATGACTAGTCATTATTTTCTTCACTACCATGTACTTATGGTTAAAAAAAAAATAAAACAACAAAGCAATAAAATGTACAGATGGTCCCTGATTTACAGTGGCTCAACTTACAATTTCTCAGCTTTCTGACAGGTTAATCAGGGTATTAAGTGCATTTTCAACTTAACGATATTTTCGACTTACATTGGGTTTATTGAGATCTTAGTTGAAGAGCATCTGTGTTGATTTTGTTAAATCTCAAACCTCGAGGACACATCTCTTTTAATATTAATAGCAAGTACACATGAAGCACTTCTGCTGCATAAAGTAGAATGACTGTCTTAGGGAAAAGCAGTTCTGTGTCTGTATGAGTATGAGCTGAACTCTAGTCACTCTGAAAGAAAGACTGACATGCAACGTATGCATATTCACACTTGAGTATTTGGCAGATGTTTTCTTGAAAATGAATGAAATGTAACAAGCCTGACATTTCAAGAATGACAACTGACTATATTGTTGCTAATGATAAAATTTGAGCTTTCAAGCAGAAATTAGAATTTTGGAAAATGAATACCACCACTGTGAGCCTGACAACCTTACAATACTTACAGACTTTTCTGATGAGATCGGTGATATTATGAGTGATGTGTATGGGAAGAAAGGGGAAGGAAGAGAGTGAAGCATATCAACATTTGGAAGATTTGTATAACTCACAGAACCACGTTTTCCAAATGACAGACACCTGATGTCACAAAACCATGCCTGAGTAAAAGATCCATTGAAAATACAAAAGAGATCAATGGATGTTGAGGTAATAGTATAAAAAGTTCACTGAGAGAGTTTCAGATTCCACATTGCAACTAACTTTTTAGAAGCTACCACTTGTCAAATTTTAGCATAGTAACAAAACTATCCACAGTCATCTAAAAAGGCTACTAAAATACTCCTCCCTTTTCTAACTTATCTATGTGAGACTAGATTTTCTTCCTGTTCTTCAGTCGAAGTAGCATCTTGCAAGAGATTGAATGCAGAAGCATATTTGAGAATCCAGCTGCCTTCTATCAAATCAGACGTTGAAAAGATTTGCAAAAAATGAAACATAGCTAGTTGTCTCACTAATTTTTTTTTTTTTTTGCTTTGGAAAAATAGTGATTTTTCTATTAAAATATTGTATTTATGTTTACACATAATGGATTTATTACTATTTTAATGAATAAAATGTTTTAATATTTCTTAGTTTTAATATGTAATATGATAAATTCAGTGGATGTAATGCACATATACAAAACCTCTTTGAGGTTGTCAGTTTGTAAGAGTGGACTGGAGTCCTGAAACCCAACATGTGGAGAACCACTTGTCTAGACATCACCCTCCACTCCCCCTCGTCAGCTGCTAGTGCTCAGCATAGATGCCATGTTCTCTACGATCCCATGCCCCATGGGAAATGCCCCTGAGCTCTGTGTAAAGTGGCCTTTCCCTTTGACTTAAAGGTCATCTTTTCTGCGAAGCATCAGAGTGAGAAACTCATGCCAGCCTCGTCCATTCCTCTAACAAAGTGTTTGCTGTATTACGGTGCTGATCCACAATCCCTCACCCAGTCCGAATCTGCAGGTTCTAGGAAGGTGGTGCTTGTGCTGTATCTGCAGTGGGTCCTGGGACCGCACAGTCTACTGGACACATATAGGAACCGTGAAACGTGTGAGTGTCCGCAGTGAAAGAGACAAGTCAAGATTGTAAGTCCCACCCAACATCAGTCAGGTTTTGTTCCCGAAGAAGTTAACTCAGACTTTCCAAAAGAATTTGTGTTTTCCAGAGGATTTTTGGATTTCAGGATTGCGGAGAGAACATTGTGGACCTGTATGTAGATTAATTCTATTTCTCACCAACTAGACTATGAGGTTTTTGAGAGCAAGCTTTAGTGCAATGTTTGTTTCAATGGAAGTGCTGGAAATACACAGAATAAATGAAAGATGTTCCCTCATGAATCATAAAAGGTTCTGATAACAAATAGTGTCCCTTTATTCTCATGTCATTTTATTTTTAGTGGCAGCAAGCTCATAAATATTCTGTAATGGTATAGCAGATATGG
The DNA here is from genome assembly GCF_003255815.1 of Theropithecus gelada. Lineage (NCBI taxonomy): Eukaryota > Metazoa > Chordata > Mammalia > Primates > Cercopithecidae > Theropithecus > Theropithecus gelada. Next base: position 39,284,275 of record NC_037684.1, on the reverse strand, counting down.
GGAGAGAACTCAGATCTTGTGGTAACCATCATATATTTTGCCTAATTTATGCAGATTTAAAAAAAAAATACCGCGTGCCTTGTATATACAGACACACCTCATTTTATCACACTTCATTTTATTGCACCTCACAGATACTGTGTTTTGTACAATTCAAGGTTTGTGGCAACCCTGTGTCAAGTCGATTGGCACCATTTTTCCAACAGCGTGTGCCCACTTTGTGTCTCTGTGTCACATTTTGGTAATTCTTGCAATATTTCAGACCTTTTCATTATTATAACTGTTATGGTGATTGATCTGTTATCAGTGATCTTAGATGTTACTATCATCATTGTTTTAGGGCGCCACGAACTGCACCCATGGGAGACAACAAACAGTAAATGTTGCGTGTGTCCTAACTGCTCCACTTCCTGGCCATTCTCCCATCTCTCTCCATCTCCTCGGGCCCCCCTCTTCTCTGAGACACAACAATATTGACATAGGTCAGTCAATAATTCTACAGTGGCCTCTAAGTGTTCAAGTGAAAAGAAGAGTCACACATCTCTAACTTTAAATCAAAAGCTAGAAATTACTAAGTTCAGTGAGGAAGGCTTGTTGAAAGCCAAGACAGGCCCAAAGCTACGCCTCTTGTATCGAACAGCCACATTGTGAATGCAAAGGAAAAGTTCTTGAAGGAAATTAAAAGTGCTACTCCAGTGAACACATGAATGGCAGAAAGTAAAGCAGCTTTGTGGTGATATGGAGAAAATTTTAGTAGTCTAGTAGAAGATGAAACTAGCCACAACCTTTCCTTAAGCCAAAGTCTAATTGAGAGCAAGGTCATAAATTTCTTCAATTCCGTGAAGGCTGAGAGAGGTGAGGAAGCTGCAGAAAGAAAAGTCTGAAGCTAGCAGAGGTTTGTTCATAAGGTTTCAGGAAAGAAGCTATCTCCATAACATAAAAATGCAAGGTGATGCAGCAAGTGCTGAAGTAGAAGCTACAGCAGGTTACCCAGAAGATCTGGCTAGGTCCTTGATGAAGGTGACCACACTAAATGACAGATTTTCTATGTAGATGAAACAGCCTTCTATTGGAAGAACATGCCATCTAGGACTTTTATGGCTAGAGAAGCTTTAAAACTACAAAGGACAGGCTAACTCTCTTGTTCGAGGCAAGTGCAGCTGGTGACTAAGGTCAGTGCTCATTAACCATTCCAAAAATCCTAGGACCCTAAAGAATGATGCTAAATCTAATCTGCCTGTGCTTTTTCAGTGGAACAAGAAAACCTGCACTGCAACTTGGTTTACAGCATGGTTTACTGAATATTTTAAGTGTGCTGTTGAGACCTCCTGCTCAGAAAAGAAAGATTCCTTTAAAAACAATGACTGCTGATTAACCATGCACCTGGTCACCCAAAAGCTCTGATGGAGATGTACAAGGAGAGGAATGTTTTTTTCTTGCCTGCTAACACAGCATCCATTCTCCAGCTCATGAATCCAGGAGTCATTTCAACTTTCAAGTCTTGTTATGTCAAAAATACATTTCATAAGACTATAGCTGCCATAGATGGTAGTTACTCTAATGGATCTGGGCGAAGTAAATTGAAAACTTTCTGAAAAGGGTTCACCATTTTGGAACCATTAAGAACATTTTTGATTCATGGGAGGAGGTCAAAATCTCAACATTAACAGGAGTTTGGAAGAAGTTGATTCCAACTCTCACGAATGACTTTGAGGAAGTAACTGCAGATGTGGTAGAATAGGGAGAGAACTAGAATTGGAAATGGAGCCTAAAGATGTGACTGAATTGCTGCAACCTCATGACCACACTTGAATGAAGAGTTGCTTCTTATGGATGAGCAAAGACAATGTTTTCTTGAGATGGAATCTACTCCTGGGGAAGATGCTGTGAACATTGTTGAAATGACAACATAGGATTTAGAATATTATATCAACTTAGTTGATAAAGCAGTGGCAGGATTTAAGAAGATAGACTCCCATCTTCAAAGAAATTCTACTGTGGTAAAATCAAACAGCATCGCATGCTACAGAGAAATCTTCCGTGAAAGAAGTCAGTTGGTGCAGTGAACTTTATTTTTATCTGTTTAAGAAATTGCCACAGCCATCCCAGCCTTCAGCAACTACCACCCTTATTAGTCAGCAGCCATCAGCATCAAAAGCAAGACCCTCCTCTGATAAAAAGATTAGGACCTTCTGGGGGCTCAGATGATTGTTAACATGTCTTAGCAATAAGAAAGTTTTAATTAAGGTATGTACATTGTTCTTTTAGACGTAATGCTATTGCACACTTAATAGACTATAGTGTGGTGTAAACATGACTTTTATATGCTATTGGGAAGCCAAAAAATATGTGAGACTCTCTTTATCATGGTATACACTTTATTGCAGTGGTCAGGAACTGAACTTGCGGTATCTCCGAGGTATGCCTGTATTATCTAAGAACATAATTTGTATACTCTAGGGGCAATGGCCACAAAAGGCTGTATGCCAAAGCCAAGTTATCTAAATGTGAGTTAGCACCATCCACTGAGCTCACAGAAGTTCATTTGGGGAAACGTTAGAAATAGTTTCTTAAAGAGACTGTGGAACATTCTTCTGGCATCACTGCACCACCAGGGCTAAGTCCTTTCTTTGAAGCTAGTGTATTGAAAGTTTCTCACTGTGAAGCCAGATGTCCAAGCAGAGATTTCATATCAAGGAGAAATGTTGTAAAATTTTTGCTTGCAGGCATAGAAAAGAGATTTTACAGCATTGATGCTTCTCTCCCTTGGCTACTGACTGGAGTTCACAAGAAAAGGTCAGCTGCCAGTAGGACATCTAGCAATCTGGTCTGTGTTACCAGAAGGGCTTGGTTGGGGGCAGGGGGTGGGGGGTGTAGAATATTTCATAAGATTGGGCAATTTTTACTGTGCTAAAAGCTTACAGGAATCAATTCCCAAAGAATAAAATTACAAACCTCATTGTGGTGTTTTAGTAGCATTGAGAAACAAAAAGAAATCTCAATGCCTAGCATCAAATGGCATTGTTTGGGACCTGTTCACTATTTAATTCTTGTCTCCCCTGTATGCACGTCCTAAGGGCACAAGGAAAGTGGCATTTTCTTTATGCTGTCCTGAATTCGAATTAATAATGCTAAGAATAGAAATGTATTTTCCATCCCACCTAAGAAGGTTTGCCTACTCACTCAGAAAGGAAGACAGAGCCATTCAGTCATAGTAGCATAAAGCATAAGTGCCATTTTTCAGGAAGAATGCTCTGGAAGATAAGCTTGGATACACTGTGGCCGTGAATTATGACCTTGCTTCCTAGAGCAAGGAGAAGCAATAGCAATGAATGAGCAGAGAAGAAATGAACGGTTCTCTCTCAAAGGTTTTTTTTGCCCCATACCTTCCCTCTGATTCTATTCTCTGGCAATTTTTATCTTATTTTAAAACTAATCAAATAAGATTCTTTGTTCAGAGGACAAAATCCTTCAAGTGCTATGAGAGATATGTTTAGCCCCTGGAACGCTGCCTTGTGTATGTTAAGGAATCAATTAAGTTTTGATGAGCGAATGTACAAATGTGTGAGTAGAGAGAGTGATGAAAAGAACACAGATGAGAATAGATTCCTCTTCACCAATGGCTAAATTGTACTCTTTGAAAGTCACTAGGCGACTATATATGGTTAATTGATTTTTTCGTTTGTTTGTTTGAGAAAGGATCTCGCTATGTGGCCCAGGCTGGAGTGCAGCGGCACCATCTTGGCTCTCTGCAGCCTCCAACTCCTGGGCTCAAGCGATCCTTCCTCCTCAGACCCCAGCCTTAGTAGCTGGGACTACAGATGCGCGTCACCACGCCCAGCTAGGTTTTGCATTTTTAGTAGAGACAGGGTTTCACCATGTTACCCAGGCTGGTGGTTAATTGTAGTATTGCATGGTCCAAAATGAAGTACTTTGGTTAATAAACTATTGGAATATATATGGATAATTTAGTTTTTTAATTTTACAAATTTAACAAAAAACGACTGGGACATTGTTAATCTTTAATAATGTTAAACTGTATCAGAGATAGTTCAAAGGCAGTATAATGGACATAATGATCATTGAATGATATAAATGTAAGCCTCAGCAACCAAAATTACTGAATGATCAATTTAATATTTATTAGGTGGTGCAAAAGTAATTGTGGTAATGGCGAAAACTGCAATACTTTTGCACCAGCCTAATATATGCTACATAGGTGTATATGCACATATTATATGCAGTCATATGTCACATAACAACAAATCAGTCAAGATGGACTACATAGATGATGGTAGTCCCATAAGATTATAATGAAGTAAATGATGAGAAATTCTTACCGCCTAGTAACTTCTTAATGATCCTGACCCTTTGTAGGCCTAGCCTAATGTGTGTGTTTTTGTCTTATTTTTAACAAAAAGTTTACAAAGTAAAAATAAAAAAATTAATAGAAAAAAGGTTATGGAATAAGGATATAAAGAAAAATAGAATAGGTACAATTATTATTCGTCAAATGAAAATACATTTTTAACAAAGGAAAAAGTATTGTATAGCTGCGCAGTGTGTTTCTGTTTTAAGCTGTGTTATTACCAAAGAGTCAAAAAGTTTAAATATTTTCTTTAAGTTTATAAAGTGAAAGTGTTCCAGTAAGCTAAGGTGAATTCATTATTGAAGAAAGAAAATGTTGTTTTATAAGTTTAGCATAGCCTAAGTGTAGAGTAATTTAAAGTCGACAGTAGTGTACAGTAATGTCCTAGGCCTTCACATTCACTCACCACTCACTCACTGACTCACAAATGCAACTTCCAGTCCGGCAAGCTCCATTTATCGTAAGTGCCCTATGTAGGTGCACCGTTTTGTATCTTTTATACTTTTTTTTTACTGTACCTTTTCTATGTTTAGATATATTTAGATAATTGCCTAATGTGCAGTAATGATACAGTAATGTTACAGTATAGTAACAGCTGTACTATAGGCAATTATACCACAATGGCATAAGGTGCAGGAAATGTACTTGAATACGTTTACTCAAGTACCACTGGTACAACAGTTCTCTTTCTCCCACGTCCTTGATGAAATTGACTCACAGCTCCAGGCCCTGTGGTCATGGCTAAACTCAACAAGCAGAGTATGGTCTCTAGACAAGTGGATAGACTGTATGGCATTGTTTCTCTTGCAACCCTTCCTAGCTACCAACCAACCTCTTGTTCTTTTTCTGATGTGTATATGGTTCAACTCTTCCATCTACTCTCTTAAAAATCCCTTTTGTAATCCCACCTTAATATAGAAAGTTTACAGAGTAACCTATCACCTCTTCTCCAAATTCCACAGTGTGTTTCTACTTCCCATCATCCTCTAGCTCTGTGCAGCGTTTGACTGTTGATTGACCAACAGTGTTCCTTCTAGAACGGGGGTTGTCAAGCTTTTTCTGTAAAGGGCCAAATAGTAAAAATGTTAGGCTTTGCAGGTCATATAGGTACAGTTGCAGCTACTTAGCTTTTAGCATTGTGGCCTGAAAGCAGCCATGGACAGTATGTCAACAGATGTGCATGGCTATGTTCCAATAAAACTTTATTGACAAAACCAAGGTAAATGCTAGATTTGGCCTGCTGGCTGTAGTTTGCCAACCCTTATCTTATCTTAGCTTATATGATACTTCTTTTACTTGTCTCTCTCCTGCTGGTCTCTCTTCCTCCCAGTGGGTGTTCCTCGAGTCTATGTCCTGGGCTTTGCTTCTCCTTTTCTTTTCCACACTAAGATCATCTCCTCTGTGATGTCAGCTGTCGCTTCTGTAGAGATGATTCCCAGAAGCCCTGGCCTGATTCCTAGTTGGGTCCTATATCTTGCACTGCCTGTAAATCCTCTTCTTTTGAAGATGCACTACTATTTCAGAGTCACCATCTACAACATTGAGTTGTGATCTTCCTTTCCCGATTGGCCCTTCTTTCCAGTCTATCGGGGTTACCCTCAGTCTTTTTGTTTCCTATTAGAAACTTTGAGTTCATCTTTGTCCTTTCTTTCCTTCATCCCAATTTATCTCAAGTCTATTGCCAGAGTCCTTGAATGTATTTCTTATTCCTCTGATATGACCCTATTCAGAGCCCTTCTCAACTTGTGATTGATTTAAAACAGCCTCCTCTCAGCCGATATCCCTGCCAAAAGGCTCTCAGCTTCAGTCCAGTGTGAAGAACTCTGCCAAAGAAATCTTAAATCACTGTGATGTCCTTGTCTTACAAAGAGGGTTTGGAAATCAGTAAGAAAACTTAACAACCCAGTGGACAAAAAGAGCAAAGAACATGAATGTAGAATTCACAGACAGAACATCAATGTCCAGCAAACTTATGAAAAAAATATGCTTATTGTTACTCATAATCAAATAAATGTAAATCAGAAATCCAAAGTTTTGAAGGGACTGACTGCCATCCATCTGACCAGTATAAGTTTTCGTTTCGAAAATGTGGTCAATGGTGAAGATATAGGGAAACCGGCAGGCTCGAGCCCCATTTCTGAGAGTATAAGTCAGTGTGGCCTCTGTGGAGGGCAGCATGGTCATATCTACCAACATTCAAATGCACATAACCTTTGGGCCAGCAGTTCCCCCAACAGGAATCTATCTCTGGATATACTTGCAAGTCTATACAATATCTTTGCAGGATTGTTTGAGCAAAAAGCTGGGGAAAACAAATCATGACACATCTACACAATGGAATATTATGAGGCCATTTTTAAAGAATGAAGTAAATCTCTCTGCAAATGAGGCAAGGTTGCTAATATGTAATAAGTGAAAAGAGTGCAGCATGTCATATACATAAAAAGATGTCCTGAGTAGGTCTCCAGATGGATAATAGTGATTATTTCGGGGGAACAGGACTTTCCATTTTTTATTTCATATCTTTTGATGATGTCTTAATTTCTTACATCATATGACTAAATTGAATTTAGAGGATTGCTTATAACATCATGATCAAACTCCTCTGCTTAGCTTTCAGAGCCCGTCCAGGTTTCTCAGTATTCCTTGACACACACATTCTCTTCCAATCAAGCTGGTTCTCACCATCCACAAGCACCTTGCCAGCCACGCAGCCTGCCCTCTCTCATGCTGTTCACCTTCCTCCTCAGCAGCATCTTTAACCCTCAGACTTGTCAAGTTTTAGCATCTGAAGGTCTTATCTCCTTCCTCCGTGAAGCTCTGCTGACTGCCCCAGTCCTCAGGAACCTTACACTTTCATGAGGTCCTGTTATTAATCCTTAATTATTCTTTTCTTTTTTATTTTGAGATGGAGTCTTGCCCTGCCACCTATGCTGGAGTGCAATGGTGTGATCTCAGCTCACTGCAATCTCTGCCTCCTCGGTTCAAACGATTCTCCTGCCTCAGCCTCCCAAGTAGCTTGGATTACAGGCACCCACTACCATGCCCGGCTATTTTTTGTATTTTTAGTAAAGACAGGGTTTCACCATGTTGGCCAGGCTGGTCTCAAACTCCTGACCTTGTGATCTGGCCACCTCGGCCTCCCAAAGTGCTGGGATTACAGGAGTGAGCCACCATGCCCAGCCAATAATTATTATTTCATGTCTCACACTTTTGGTTTCTGCATAACACCCACAGTACTGAGGGCTCAAACATAAAGCCTTCATTGATTTAAAGAATATATTCCCAGGATACTGGCCCGGCATGGTGGCTGATACGGCTTGGCTCTGTGTCCCCACCCAGATCTCATCATGTACTCCCATAATCCCCACGTGTTGTGGGAGGGACCCAGTGGGAGATAATTTGACTCATGGGGACAGTTTCCCCCATACTGTTCTAGTGGTAGTGAGTAAGTCTCACGAGATCTAATGGATTTATCAGGAGTTTCCGCTTTTTCGTCCTTCTGATTTTCTCTTGCCACCACCATGATTCTGAGGCCTCCCCAGCCATGTGGAACTGTAAGTCCAATTAAACCTCTTTTTCTTCCCTGTCTTGAGTATATCTTTACCAACAGCATGAAAACAGACTAATACAGTGTCTCACACCTGTAATCCCAGCACTTTGGGAGGCCCAGGCGAATGGATCACTTGAGGTCAGGAGTTCCAGACCAACCTGGCCAACATGGTGAAACCCCATTTCTACAAGATACAAAAGATTAGCCAGGCGTGGTGGTGCGCACCAGTAATCTCAGCTACTCAGGAGGCTGAGACAGGAGAATCACTTGAACCCAGGAGGTGGAGGTTGCAGTGAGTTGAGATCGTGCCACTGCACTCCAGCCTGGGTGACAGAGTGAGACTCTATCTCAAAAAATATATATACGTATAATCCCTGGTTACTAAATATATTAATTTATTTTATACCTATTATTGCTTGTTTTCAAGGCAGCTTTAAACACATCAACACCAACCTTGGTATTAAAAGAAGTAGGGACCCCAAATCCTCACCCCCACAAAATGTTAGTTCTTGGATTAGTTAAATATCTAAGCCTTCAGTTTAAGGAACTCCTCTTTTAAGATTCAGACAGCCTTGATGTATTAACATATTAAACCACTTGAAGTAATTCACACTCTAATGTGAAACTGTTTAATCAGAGACTCTTCCTAACAATTAGATGAGATCATCTCACTTGAAGGACTAGGAGGTGGTATTTGGAGCGGGGAGGGAGAAGAGGTCAGGAAATCATTTAGGAACCTGAGGAATAGAGCTTGAAGGTGTCTGCTAGAGGGGAGCAGGCAGCCTTGGGGGCAGCAGGAGAGGCCATTCAGTGGAAGAGGGGAAGGGACTAGACTGAACTGGGAAGAATTGCCCCCAGGGCAGGACTGGGCTGAGAGCCAACCTGTTGGTGGACTTCATTTCAGATCATCTTCTTTGCTGTAGAACTTTTAACGCCTGACTTCAGAAGTCTTTCAAACACTATTGTACCTGATCCTATATTTACATGTATAGGTTGAGACATGTATAATTTTTTTAAAAGAAAGGAGAATGTATGTGTATGTTGTACGTGTGTTTAAACATTTCTAGAAAAAGAATGAATGTATGCATATATATGTGTATATTTTCCAATAGTAGTTATATGCTACTGAGAGAAGAGTGAAGTTATGAATAAACAGTTGTGTTATCATAACTGGGATTCTGCATAACTGTGCCTTATCAATCGTGGAACAATTTAAAGACATTTCTAGCTCATTCTGTTTTACATTTATATAGAGTTATTTTTAAGGGACTTGTTGCTATTGCATCAGGAAATCTATAATATAGCATGATAAATTATACAGTTTCTAAGGAACTGAACCAAAATCAATAAATTAAGCAAAATAAACCTAGTAGTACACATGTATCATGTTTTTCAACTGCATGTAATTGGCAAAAATTAATGTGATGCAGTCCTGCCATCCAAAAAGACCAAGCTGTTATTTCCCGAGTTGTCAATGGGAGGCTATTGCTATAATAGCAGCAGTAGTAGGAGCAAAAGCAAAAGATTTGGAGCAAGAAGGCCGGGATAGTTGGTGGGTTACAGGAATGCTTTAATGTTGGAAACACAGAGGAAAAAGTGGAATTAAAAAAAAAGAACAACCCCCATTTTTTCAAGAGAAGCAGAACCCTTCAGCTTTTATGTCTCTGTCACTTGCTGTAGGATTCTTCATAAAGCCCTCTAACCACCTAAATAAATATTCATATGGCTGTTCAACTTCTCATTAATAAAACAGGATTTGGTGGTAAAATATTTCAGAGTAACAGATGATTTGCATCTCACCCTTGTTTAACTTTAAATCTCAAGCAATTAATAAATTAGACTCGAGAGCTTTTTAAGAAGTAACATCTTACATGTACCACAAATTGCATTATTTTTGTGTGTAAATAATGATGAAAGGGGAGATTGTTCCTTTGATGTCTATAAACTACATTGTAAAATATGCAGAAACATTCTTTAGTTGGAGCCAAAACAAATAGACCAGTTCATAAACCAAAGCAGCAGCATTCTTAGAAACAAGCATTATTTTTCTTTTCTTCCCAATTGCTTTTTTCCCATCTTTTATATTCTTGCCATTCCTAGTAGCAGATTCATTCCAAATTCACAAGTGATGTTAGCCTGTATTCTCTCATCTGGAGAACTGAGCTGTTCTCAGGTTCCTCCCAATAAACTTGGCTTCCTGTATAACTCTTACAGGACCTCAACTGGACTGCCAGTTTTAATGCAGTGAATCATTTTTGTAGGTAGTATTTCATTGCTGCCTAAAAAACTAATTATTCCATAATTTAGCAAATATTGATGTTCTTTGGAGAGATATATTTACTTTCCTCTCTATTTTCCAAGCTGGCTTATCTGATTTCATTTTGTTTTTAAAAATAGCATCAGCAAATTCTTGTTTACAATGTCTCTTAAGTTTGGCCTATTTTTTTTCTTTGGTATGGTTAATAAATAGCATCTCGTTGTAAGTTCATGTCTACCTGTCATGGAACAGAACACAGGAAACAGTTTGGGCTCCCTGTTTGAATATAAAACAAGTGTGTCATTAACATCACAAGATGGTTGTGTTCTACATCTCATGCACATGTATTCTTTGTGAACACACTGTGTAGTGTTTGGTTAGATACTGTGTAGATAGGCTTATCTAGAGAAGCTCAGAATGTGTGCTTGACCTCAAATCCCTCCCAGCTAGACAATGGATCTTCTTCCATGTTGTGGCCTCTGTTTCAGCCTTGTTGCTCACAAATCTACCATTTCACTTCTTGACCTAATGCTTTTGCACGAAAACTGATCCTGAGCGCCGACCACTTCAAATATCAGACTTGTCTTTTCAAATCCTATGCCCCATTTTTTCTAGCTAGGTTTTTATTCTGATCTTCTTTTCTTCTAAATGGCAGTTTTCCACTTAAGTTCACCATCACTCTGTTCTCAAATGTCATGTTCTCATCCGTTCTTCCTCTATTCTTAACAAAACTTAATGAGCAGAGTATTAACTATACTGGATTCGGGTGAATCTGTTTTCTTTTATACCAGCTAAAATCATAATTCCATCTTATTTCATTGATTAATAGAGTCTTGAAGCTGAAAAGAATCTTTAAAAAATTGACTCTACTGGCCAGGCATGGTGGGTCACGCCTGTAATTCCAACACTTTGGGAGGCCAAGGCGGGCAGATCACCTGAGGTCAGGAATTCAAGACCAACCTGGCCAACATGGTGAAACCCCATCTCTACTAAAAATACAAAAATTAGCTGAGTGTGATGGTGCGCGCCTGTAATCCCAGCTACTTGGGAGGCTGAGGCAGGAGAATCCCTTGAACTCAGGAGGCAGAGATTGCAGTAAGCCAAGATCACACCACTGTACTCCAGCCTGGCCAATAAAGCGAGACTCCATCTCAAAAAAGAAAGAAAGGAGAGGAGAAGAGAAGAGAGGAGAGGGGAGGGGAGGGGAGGGGAGGGAGAAAGAAAGAAAATTGGCTCCCAGTCTTTCTACCCTCATCCCCCATTTCAAAAATGAAAATCTTAAGCCCACGTGAGGGGAAGTGCCTGGTTCTTTTTAGGCAGCTCTTAGCAACACCAAGTCTCAAATCCAGAACTTCTAAGTCTGGTCTTCCCCTCCTACTCCATGTAGTCAAATGTGCAAGAAAATGCAAACACTACTTTTACTTCAAAATATATATGAGCTGCTAAAATGGATGGAGCATCTTTCTCACCTCTACTGTGGTTCCTTGTGATTCAAGCAGAAATTTCCCTTGGCTTTTAGAGTGGGGCTCAACAAAGCCATTTCTCATGTGGTCTGTCTGAGAAATGTTTCTTTCCTTCAGTAGTTGGCTTTGTTGCTTGCTGTGATTTTTTTTTTAAATTATACTAGTTGTCCTTGCAAACAAAATGTCCAAGGCCAATTTAGAAAAGAGGTTATGATTTGAAAAGGCATCTTTTTAAACACTGTAACTGATTTAAGGAGTGTTCCAAAGGAAGGAACTGTTGATCAATAATGATCTCTTGCAGCCACATAGATGTGGAGGCTCAGCAAAGACACTTACACCAAGATTGATTTGCAAGAAGCCTGAGGAATTTGTTTTCTAAGAGGAAGCCAGTTGTTTTGAGAATCCATTTAGTTCAAATGACTTTATTTCTATGATGCTAAATGATCAATGTATAAATAAAAGGGATCAATACAGCAGCATTCTTTATTTTTGGAAGGATACCAGCACAGTGGTATGAAGATGTCAGGCTCTGTGCTACTTTAAGTAATTTTTCAACCTTTGCCAAACTATGAAGTATTACATGGAACCCAGTCTTTTTAAATGCTACCACTGTTTCATTTTTCTTAAGGCTTAAAGCGTCCTGTTAGATGATCTTCCATGTGTTGGGTTAAAGAGAGATATAAAACTTAAAGGCTAGGCGCGGTGGCTCACGCCTGTAATCCCAGCACTTTGGGAGGCCAAGGCGGGCGGATCACGAAGTCAGGAGATCGAGACTGTCCTGGCTAACACGGTGAAACCCCATCTCTACTAAAAATACAAAAAATAGCCAGGCATGGTGGTGGGCGCCTGTAGTCCCAGCTACTCGTAGGCTGAGGCAGGAGAATGGTGTGAACCCGGGAGGCGGAGCTTGCAGTGAGCTGAGATCACGTCACTGCACTCCAGCCTGGGCGACAGAGCGAGACTCTGTCTCAAAAAAAAACAGAGAGAGAGAGATAGAACTTAAAAACATAGATTCTGGAACCAGGCTGCCTGAGTTCAAATCCCAGATCCACCATTTAGAAACGATGTGACTTCAAACAAGTTATTTAACCTCTCTGTGCAGCAATTTCCTCATTTCCAAAATGAGAGAAACAATAAAGCCTATCTCATAGGAATTGCAAGAATGGAGTGAATTAATGCTTGAAAAGCATTGGAATAGTGTCTGCTACTTAATAGGTCCTGCATTTATTTACGTAACTGTTAAATTACTGAAAAAGGCCCTATTCAATAAGTGTTGAGATATGTTCAAGTGTAACCCATATTAAATAAATCTATCTTAATCCCGTTTCCCTTCTAGCTTCTGTCTGTGCCCCATCCCTACTCATTTCTTATTACTTTACAGTCCGGCCTCTGTCGCCGTCACTCCACAGAAACTGCTCTTGCCGTTGCCAGTGACATCCTTGCTGCCTCTGTCTTTACCAGCTTGACTCCCCTGAAGCATCTGACACAATGGGATGCCCTCTGTCTCTCTGATGGCTCTTTCCTAGAAGCCTTCAGGGCCCCTCTTTGTCTCTTGCCTTGAAACCCTGTTGCTCCTCAGGGAAACTGTTCCTGGCTTCCTTTTCTCACTAGGCTCTGCAATCTCACTTAGGCAACCTCAGCCACTACCACCTATGTTCTGACAACTGGCAACTTTCTATCTCTAGCCCAGATCTTTCAGATCATAGTGTGTTCTAGCCCTTTCCAAAACCTCCCTGGATGTTGAAACAGATGACATGTCCTACTGAAAACTGAAACTCTCTGTGTCCAAAATGGAAATGATTATCTGAACCCCCTTAAACCTGCTGCTGCTGTTCCTGTGTTCCCAGACATAGTTCATGGCAGCGTCCACCCATTTGACCCAACCCTTCCTTTCCTCCTCTCTTTCATTGCCATGAGCAGTCCATCACCCAGCCCTCTGAGCCTCACCTTGGCTCATCCTCTTCTGTGCATTCACAAGGCCCTTCCCCTAGTTCAGGAAAGCACCAACTCTCCCTGCTTCTGAACAGGCTCCCACCCCCAGGCTTGTGCCCTTCCAACCCCTCCTCCACACCACATCCAGAGTGATCCTTCTTCACTGGGTCCCCATGGCCCTGAGGATGCAGCCCAGATGCACCGCAAGGCTGCTCTGCCTGCCCCAATCCTCTCTCTCTCCTCTTCCTTTCCTGCTGCTCACACCCCTGCCATTGCTGATCTTTTAAAAAATCTTCAGTTAGGATGAGCTTCCTCTCATCTTCAGCCTTTGACATATGCTGTTTCTTCTCCCTTTTGCCCCTTTCCCTTGCCAACTCCTACTCTTCCTACAGGTCCCATCTTGGATGTCTGTGTCTCTAGACAGATTTCCTGGACTATTCCAGCCTCTAGGACTGGTTTATGTTCTTTTTTTTTTTTTTTTTTTTGAGACTGAGTCTCACTCTAACGCCCAGGCTGGAGTGCAGTGGCATGATCTCAGTTCACTGAAACCTCCGCCTCCCGGGGTCAAGTGATTGTCATGCTTCAGCCTCCCGAGTAGGTGGGATTACAGCTGGCCACCACCATGCCGGATAAATTTTTTTATTTTTAATTTTTAATAGAGATGGGGTTTCAACATGTTGGCCAGGCGGGTCTGGAACTCCTGACCTCAAGTGATCTGCCTGCCTGGTCCTCCCAAAGTGCTGGGATTACAAGCGTGAGCCCCTGTGCCCAGACTAATGTTCCATTCTTTATTCACTTTTTGTGCCCTTTGTTTCTCCTGCTGTAGCAGAGCCAGGTGCAACGGAGTGGGTGCTATTGCACCTCCCACTGGCCCCTAATCCTGGCAAGAACAGGGCTGTTCACAGCAGAGCCCAGTGCCTAGTGTTCACTGTCAAATAAACCCACTGTTGTGTGAAAAGTATACAACAAAAAAGAGTTCCTTTCAGAAAGCACCTTCTTTTTCCAGTGATGTGACAACACATATGCAGAGAAAACAAGAAATTTAACTTCTTAAGTATCCCCAAATCCTCAACTTTCCATGCTTGGGAGTGAGTCCTCAGATCTATTTTCCCACTTGCCTTTTCTTTCCCTTTCTCTCTACCTCTCTCTGATGCAAATTGTTTATAGTGTTTCTCTGAATGTTTCACGCGGAAACATCTGACAAAATTGTTAGGGCTAAGAGAACAATCACACTTTAGGCTTAACCCCAAGATAAGAACACTTTCTGGTCTGTCCCTTCTCAATCGTCAGTCCCTAAACTATCTAGAAGGTCTGCAACGTTGGATTTCCCTTTCCTTTCTTCTTGTGATGTTTATCCAAGTTTTTCTTTCATCCATGTTGAGGCCATATTATTTCATGACATAAAAATCCCTTTGATTTTATCAATAAGCATAAACAAATAGATCAAAAAAGAAAGAAAGCTAAACTAAACCCTCCCAAAATAAAGTCAATACAATTTAGTAGATACTCATTGAACTTCTACTGAAATAGACATTAAAATCAAGGGACTCATGAAAACATAGTATTGTAATGGGATGAGTTAAAGGAGGCACCTTGCAAAAACCCCATCATTGATTATATTCTACAGAAAAAATAGTAATTTTTTTTTTTTTAGACAGGATTTCACTCTTGTTGCCCAAGCTGGAGTACAATGGCACAACCTTGGCTCACTGCAACCTCCACCTGCTGGGTTCAAGCAATTCTCCTGCCTGAGCCTCCTGAGTAGCTAGGGCTACAGGCGCCCACCACCACAAACAGCTAGTTTTTTTGTATTTTTAGTAGAGACAGGGTTTCACCATGTTGGGTTTCACCACGTTGGCCAGCCTGGTCTCAAATTCCTGACCTCAGGTGATCCATCTGCGTCAGCCTCCCAAAGAGCTGGGATTACAGGCGTGAGCCACCACGCCCAGCCAAAAATAGTAAATATTTTATTGAAATTTAAATAGTAAATGTAACTTCCAGTTAAAATATAGCAAAATATCACATTTATGCCCCTGTGCTTTTGCTTAGTTATATATGGATAGTTGAAGAGACAAGTCAAATTTTATATTAATAGAGAAAAGTTTTCAGAAAAAAAAAAGTACAGGATTTTTTTTATTCCATTTGGTTTTTAATGAGTGAGCCCACCACCTTAAATGACAGTCAGTGGACGGTTCAGTTCAGTTGGCTTCCCTGCTTTTGTGTTGCTTATTTCTTCCTGATCAAGAAGTCAGGGACCCTTGTAAACATTTTCACCTTCAGCCACCCATGCCTTCACTTGAGCACATATTCTCTAGCTGCAAGCTTTCCAAGAAATCATGAGTGGGAAAATTAAAATTCAAAAACTGTGAGAGCCTGGGATGAAGGGTTTGAGAAAAAAAAAAAAAACCATTTTGGAAAGCAGTGTATTTACTGTATAGTGTCCATAAAGTAGGCCGACTGTGCTGGACACTGAACACGAATAAGTACTTTCAAATATCTGCCTTTAGGTTAAGCCCTGGAACCAGAAGGAAGAGCTAGGATTCAACAGCTAGGGAGGAAAAACCAACCAAAAGAAAAAATAAATATTAAGGATAGTGGTCATAATATGGCAGTTCAGAAAACCAGCAAATAAGTTTCAAAACCTTACATTTGTCCTATTTCTAGTATTTTTTGTGGCGGAGGGGCAGACTCTTCTCTCTTGTGGGACTGACTTGTTTTTGTGTTTGTGAGATCATTCTAGATTAAAGAGAGGACGTGTGTGCTGAATACCGCCCATCTAGCCACTTGCCTAAGGCCCGCAACAGCCTTTAAAAGGCTGTTTCCAGGGGCAAGGAGCCTTTTTAAATTCATAGCAAAGACTTGTAAGTGTGATGTGGTTACATGTCCTGAAATATACAGATTTATTTAGCTGAGCCAATTGTATTACCCAATGAGAGCCCAGTCATAAAGGTAGCATTTTTCTAGGAATTTTAAAAAATGGAACATGTAAACAGAAATTTTATTACAGCTGAGAATGTCTTCGGGTTTGAATTGTTTGCACCATTGTTTACAGACTCCTGGCTTCTGAAGGTTCTAAATGCAATTTCTTATTTAAAGGTAATGGCAATAATAAATGATTTCTAGAATCCAGACCTGTAGACAGGAAAGCGTGACTCCCAGCCTTCCATTCCTGTCACTTTCTTGCCCCAGCATGTTCCTAGCAAGGGCCTCGGAACCCTTTGTCCCTGAAACGCCCCTCTGTAGCACTTCAGTTGGTTTTTATCCTCGTAGTCTCCTGTTCCTTTTCTCATTTTCATCATTATCCCCACATTTTGAATCGATTACACTACGAAGACTGTTGTAAGGAAGGATGTGTTCCTTGTATCCCGGATGGAAACTTTGAACACATTTTCCAAGAGAAACATTATTATAAATAGTGGATGAGTCTCACAGTACAATTAGCACAATATAGTATTTCAGACACATAAAGGTTAAATATCTGTTTCAGATTCAGGTCTTTCCCTAAAACTTTTACTGGACTCCAAGTAGTCCCTCCCCTGCCCTGCTCTCCTTTCCCCTCTCAGTCTCTTTCAACCACCAAACTCTTAAAAGAGTAGGGCTGGCTGGGCACGGTGGCTGACGCCTGTAATCCCAGCACTTTGGGAGGCCAAGGTAGGCAGATCACTTGAGGTCAGGAGTTCGAGACCAGCCTGACCAACATGGTGAAACCCCATCTCTACTAAATATATTTTAAAAACCAGCCTGGCATGGTGGCGGACACCTGTAATCCCAGCTACTCGAGAGGCTGAGGCAGGAGAATTACTTGAACCTGGGAGGTGGAGGTTGCAGTGAGCCAAGATTGCACCACTATACTCCAGCCTAGGTGACAGAGTGAGACTCTGTCTCAAAAAAAAAAAAAGGAACAAAAAAGAGTAGGACTATGCCTATATTCTCTGCTGTCACCATGCAGTCATTTCTTATTCTTTGCTTTATACCCAGTGCTCAGTTTGGTATAAGCCCTGAGTAAATTGTTGTTGAATGAAGAAATTGATTCGTTTATTTACATCTTTCAACCAATAAAACTGCATGCTTAGAAGTAATCAACTTCCTGCTACATATTTTTAGTATTAGCAACAGTTAGCGTAGTACTGTAGTAGTAGTTGTTCTTGTGATCGTTGTTATGTTGGTGATGATTGTAAGAATAATGTTAATCACAAATCTCCCTAACTCCCCTGATCGACATTCAATTCTGATAACTACCTCCTGGAAATTCTCTTCTCCCTTGACTCCCCAGATTCTACACTACCCTTAAAATTTCTTCTGTGGTTATTAATACATTTACTGCCTCTTTTTTTCTCTTCAGGGACTCTAACTATACATTCGGCCCCAAAGTTTTATGTTGTTTTTCTCTCTATTCTTTCTCTGTTAGCAAACTCACTCCTACAAGTTCAACTCTAATTCCTCTTGCAGAACAATCCCGACTGAGCACCTGACCCTGGCTTCTTTTCAGGTTCCATACCGAATAGACACGTCTGCATGGATGATCTTTTGGCCTCTAGAACTCAGCATGTTTCCCCTCCATCCTTATTACTCCTGACTTAAATTGGACTGACAGTGTCAGCTGACTTTCTCCCTTCTCGCTTCCTACATCACATCAGTTGTTTCCTGGCTCTGTATTACTCCTTTCCTTTCTGTTACCATTACCCTAGTCCACTTTACACTTACTGCTTCTCCCCTGGACTCTTCCTGGGTCTCCTTGCTCCTTCTGCTCCGCCTGCTGCTTGTATTACCACCATTGCAAATAAGTCAACCATACATCATTCAGGTCTAATCATACAGCTCTCCTACTCAAAAACTTTCAACTGTTCCCCACTGGCTAACAGCTCCACTAACCTGTCTACCCCTCATCCTCATTGTACCTACATGTGCCCTAAACATCATCTAGGGTAGACTATTTTTTTCTGCCTAAATATACCAATATTTTCTTGTATATAAATTTGGTAATGCTATTTTTACCAGAATATGGGATTGCTTAATTTTTCAGACATGCATCAATTCCAAATAATAATACAATACTGCTGTAAGTAGTCAGATGGGTTTCCAAAATGGAGGTGAAGCCAGGAGAGGAAATGAAAGAACTGATAGTGTGGCTGGGTACACAGGTGGCTAGTGAATGAAGATGTCAAAGTCACGTAATTGTTAGGAGCTGGGGAAAGCGATGCTAGGACTGGGCTCACATTCTGAACTGACAGTCAGGGGACAAGAGTAAACCGACAGATATATCTACTATTAAAGAACGTTCATCTTCATTTAAATGGCCAATAGTTATTAAAAAAAAAACTTTGATATTCACATGGATCCAAAGAATAATAAGATCATAAAATATATAGTGTTGACTTTTTCACATTTTGATCAGTTGGGTTGTCACAACCCAGAATAAATTAGATGTAACAAGCAGAATTAACTAAATACGTTACACCTTTACGTTGTGGTCAAGATTTATGTACATATGTACATGAAGGGAGAAATACGCACGTATACATATACACACGCCTATATATGTGTGTGTGTGTGTGTGTTTACCTATGTATGGAAGAGAGTGACAGGAGAGAGATGATACTTAGAGCTCAAAGGGATATATTCTCTTGGGAATCATCAAACCTTTTTGAAGAGGAGAAGGTAGAGGATACCTGCATAATTTAGTCAAGGGGCATATTCAAGGCTTAGAGAACTGACATTCGAAGGCTCCTTTAGAAGGGTGGCCTAAAAAAGAAAACAAAACCCAACTGACAGCTGAAGAGTGGCCAGACCAAAAGAGAAAAGGTGGCTTCGGTGTTCTTCAGCTCCTTCGTGATGAACTTATGGAAGAAGGAAAGTCAATTGACGGCCAGGCGCGGTGGCTCACGCCTGTAATCCCAGAGCTTTGGGAGGCTGAGGCGGGCAGATCACGAGGTCAGGAGATCGAGACCATCCTGGCTAACACGGTGAAACCCTGTCTCTACTAAAAATACAAAAAAATTAGCCAGGCATGGTGGTGGGCGCCTGTAGTCCCACCTACTCGGGAGTCTGAGCCAGGAGAATGGCGTGAACCCGGGAGGCAGAGCTTGCAGTGAGGTGAGATGGTGCCACTGCACTCCAGCCTGGGTGACACAGCGAGACTCCGTCTCAAAAAAAAAAAAAAAAAAAAAAAAAAAAGGAAAAAGTCAATTGACTTGACATGAGGGGGAATAATAGCTGTTAAAGAAATGGAGGGATCGAAATGAACTATTATTTGTGAAATCTTTGAATTTTGCCTTCACAAGAGTATGTTTTCTAGGAACCAATGTGTAGCACAACACTTTGGTACAGCTCTTAAAATAAATTCTAAATTGTTCTTTAGACAGTAAAGGTTTTCATTAGCTATATTTAGATTTTCTTATGTTTTTGTTTCCAAAGTTAATATAATTTGTATCCTGTGCAGATTTGGATTTGCTGTTCCCCAGAATAAAAACAGCAATTTCAGAAGGCTACGTAATAATTTTAATAATTTCCGCAGGTTCTAATTGCCTGCATACCTGGTAACCCCCCGGACCACCACTAGCTGGTAGAAAGGCACACCCTACTCACATATTATGCATTTCCATAAAGCTGCCAGAGTCCAGAGTTGCCATGTACTATCTACCTACCTTTCTGTAAAGCACAGCAATGGGAAGAGCATGCAGGGAAAGTGAGAACGACCAATGTATGGTGATTATACTGTGGTTTCGGTTGTCAGTGTGCTATACTTTGAATGTGTTTTCCAATTATTTCCTGCCTTATGTCCACCATTCATATTTTTTATGTCCAGTTTTCTCCTTCCTGACCCAACGTTAGCCAATTTTGCTTGGCATAGGTGATCTTTGGCAGGAATGCAAGCTTCGTTACAGTTCTGCTGCCGATCAGCACAGCTGTCTACCTTACTCAGTTCTTGCTTTTGAATATCACCCACAGCACCCACCTACACGGAAGGCAAAGTCTTTCTTCACATCTTCTCATCAAAAGTGAAAATTAGACCGGGACCCAGACAGTTCTAACCCAGCTTTCTTTCTAGTACTATTTTGGTCACTATTTACATTTGCTGGTGAAAAAAGCAGAGGGTTTTTTGTTGTTGTTGTTGCTCAAAGCCCTTTTGAAGCCCCACAGCACAGCAGAAATTACATGTTTGTCTGGGCTTTGCCAGTCAGATGGAAGAGGGCGGCAACTACATGATGAGGATAGTGACGCGAATAACCCTGTCCTGTTTTATGTTATTTCTGTAAGCATTTTTAATATGCCATATATCAAAAGTACTTGGAACTATTTCTGCCTGAGATATAAGCAATGTTAGCCATCATTTCTCCAGCTACTTTCCACCTGACACATAAATACAGAATATTTCAGTCTCCTTAGAGATCTAAAAGAAGTGGATAAGAAGGTGTTTATTTTTTGTTCTACTATTCATCTTCTGTATATCAAATCCGTGAATTATGGAAGAAATGATCATAATTGCCCCATGGGGGCCAGAACCATTAATTTCATACCCTGATTTTCCTTACTTATGGCATCTCAAAAATTATTTTGTTGAGCACAGTGGGCATTCAAGTATCTATCCATTGAATGAGCAGAGGGTGGTGGTGAGTCTCCCTTTCAACATGCTGACTCTCAGATGTTGGTGTGAGGGTGGCAGTGCCCTCTGACCAAGCAGGGAAGGGCTGCTGGGCATGCAGCATTCGCAGCAGTAGATGGACTCTGTTATGCAAATTAACCTGAGCAGTAGGTGCCTCTGGCTGTGGGGAAAGTGGTAGTAGTATTTTATTTTTGCTTTGTTTCTACCCTGGTACTTTGCCAAAATGCATGCAGTGAGCATGCTACTTTGGCAATGGGCAAAGGGTCGGGGGAGTTATGTGTTCAGTCACGTGGTTGTTTGGTAATGGATGTGGTACCTGAAACAGAAGGTGGAATCTGTCTGCTCTACCAGAAGATCATGAATGAGCTCCCAACCCTCTTGCACTTCTTGTACTTTATTGCCATTTGTTCATTTTTGTGACTATAGCAGGGGAGATAGAGGGAATGAAAATGTATGTTAAAAATGTTTTGACTTCACAAATGCTTTGACTCAGATGTTTGATAAAACCTTGATGAATCTCTAAAAAGCTGGAGAGTCCTAGCTTGGTCAGCAGTATACCATTAGATGGCCCTCATATAGAGTTTCCGTAAGAAAAATAATTACAAAAACTTAACAAAAGTGTGATGTGGAATCATATAGGTAAATATGGTTGCCCATTTCTTACTCCCCAGGTGTGATAAAATAGCAACTAACACCTGTTGAGCTCTTATATGTGCTAATACTGAGTTTTTATGTAATAATCCTCATGTCCACCATATGAGATAGGCACTGTTATTATTCCCCATTTACAAATGAGTAAACTGAGGCCCAGAAAAATGTAAATAACTTGCCCAAAGTCACATAACTAGCAAAGAGTTGGAACAGAGATTCCAGCTCAGGCAGCCAGACTGGAAACCTTGATTGCTTCATTACTCTACCATGCATTTGAATGTTTCACCATTAGACTGAACAGCCTCTCTAATACTAGAAACTCAATTGATCGTATAACAGTTGAATTTAGTGCTGGAAGATGACTCTCAAATGTCTCGCTGTGGTATAGATGAAAACACAGGTTCAAAGAGGTCACGTGTCTTGCCTCCAACCACGCTGCTAGAGAGAAAGTGGAGCTCCAGGTTCACCACCTACTCGTTGCCACCAATGAGCCATGCTGTCTCACCCAGGAATGCCATCACAAGCAGTTGACTATCATTACGTGAACCCGT
Organism: Theropithecus gelada; assembly: GCF_003255815.1. NCBI lineage: Eukaryota > Metazoa > Chordata > Mammalia > Primates > Cercopithecidae > Theropithecus > Theropithecus gelada. The sequence goes on along the minus strand of NC_037684.1, from coordinate 39,261,896 downwards.
TTGTGTTTTGTTTTATGTCACCACAGGAATTAATTAGTTTTTAGACAGAAACACCCAGTTTTCACTTTTCAATGAAGGTTGCCACTTTGGAGCCCAGCTCATGACAGAAAAGACCAAGAGCAGAAAGTCCTTATTTACAAAAGAGCAGAGATGCAGAGTAAGCTGGGACCTGGATGGCCAGCACACTTCTTAAGCTACAGAGAAACCTAGACCTCCCACTGTGACATCCAGCCTGCCACAAGCCTTACCACCAATGCTCTTTTGCCTTCATATCTTCAGTTCCTCTTACACAAGAGGTTTCTGTGGAAAATACCTCTAGGTTTGTGATGAAAACTGACATGAGACTTCTGCACACACAGACAGGTTGGATTGGGAGAAGTTAGCACTGGTGTTAAACATGCCATTTAGGCAAGGGAAGGCCAGGAAATGAAATATGTATTGCCTTATTTACTCTCTTGCTGTCTTACACACATACAAATATCATGGGCTTATACCTCACCAAATCCCCAAAAGTATTTCAGGTGACTTAGAGAGATGCATACGGTACAACAGGATAAAAATTAATAAGAAAATCACAGTAAGACAAAAAGATTTGAAAATAATACGAGATCAAGAATAGAATTCACAAACAAAATGCCTGCCATGAAGTCCAATAAAGCTGCTAAAAGGAGAGCTCCATGTTTGGCCTGGGCTTTGTAGCAGCTAAAGACAAGAAGAAATCGAATTTCAGTAGCCCGTGTCCTTACTAGAAACCAAGTCAAGTGCTTAGGAGAAGCACAGCTTTTCTGATGATTTTTCAGCAGAGGATCTAGGTCAGGTTTGTTTTGGAAAGATCATCAGCAGCAATGTAGAAGACATTGCAGAGCAAAGAAAAGCTCAGTGGAACAAAAACTGTAAGATGTAGCTGATGTTCTTAATATTCTTACAGGAAAAGCAGTATCAAGTTTCTCAGAGCAATTTTGTATAATGCTGCTCAATGTGGACTGATGGCACACACCTAAAGCACATGCTTCCACCTGGGACCAGATGATGGTTTTGTCCATGAATTAAAATTTGAATATTGATATAGTTTTGCAGTGTCCCCACCCAAATCTCATCTTGAATTATAGCTCCTATAATTCCCACATGTTGTGGGAGGGGCCCAGTGGGAGATAATTGAATCATGGGGGCGGTTTCTCCATATTGTTCTCATGGTAGTGAATACGTCTCACAAGGCCTGATGGTTTTATAAGAGGAAACCCCTTTCGCTTGGCTTTCATTCTCTCCCTTTCCTGCCACCATGTAAGATGTGCCTTGCTCTTCCGCCATGATTGTGAGGCCGCCCCAGCCATGTGGAACTGTGAGTCAATTAAACCTCTTTCCTTTATATACCCAGTCTCAGGTATGTCTTTATCAGCAATGTGAAAACAGACTAATACAAATATCTAAGAATTGTTGTAACATATATATTGCAAATCTTTATTAATGTTATTAGTTAATTAAAGTAATCTTTTTATTACAATTAGGCTGCAGATTTGATGTTTTGCTCTCTTGCAAGAACCTGGAATTCAGGCATCTCATTTCACTATGAAGGGGAAATTATTGTTATGTTTGATCCTTATCTGCAGAAGGGAGACGAGAGTGAAGAGGACTCTTCATCCAGCAGGCCAAGAAAAATGCACAGAGACCTGCAACAAAGAGCTGAAGCCGGGCAAACAGGGTGAAACAGACGTTGAGGGATATTCCCAGAGAAGAACAGAATATAACAACTAGGAGGGTGAGGCCAGGAGACACCAACACATCCAGTCCAATCTTAGTCATCGTTAGGGACGTTGGTGTGTGAGGCAGGCACCATAACCACTGCACTGGGGTTCAAGTCCCTGGGTCAAAGACAAACAGGAAGTAAAAGCACTTTGATGACAGGTCAAAGAATGGTGTTCTGGAATCCTTTAAATATGTCTTGCCTTACATTAAATTGCCCTTAGGAACCATTTAAGTTTCGGTTGAGAATGATCTAAATGGATTAAAACTTTGTCTGCAATTTAAAGTGACTATAGGACTAGAGTGACCTGAAAAATCAAGGCACCCTTCTGAATTTTCACCGAGGGGCAAGAGAAGAACTGCCTCCACTAAGCAGGATTAAAGGAACAGTGGGAGATGAGAGAGAGAAGCTTCTATGATTATACTCAGGGAGTCCTACAGAGCCAACATGCCAGTTTCATATGAATAGGAAACAGACGTGGAAAGAAGGCACTGTGCTAATAGTGGTTATATCTGAATGCAAGGATTATGGAAATTTTTTTTTCCTCTTGATGCTTTTCCATTTTTCTTCAATTAGCCTGTATTATTTTATAATCTGAAGTAAAACATAAATTTTTAAAATTGATATTAGGTCCTAAAATAGGATTTGATCCCTTAGTAGGAGATCAAATGGACTTAGCATTTCAGAAGTTGGACGGGCAAACCATACTAACAGTACATCAACGGGGAAATAGAATTTTTCAGAATTAATTTTGAAAGTCAGATTTCCTAGACCACACTTATTTCAAGAAGACTGGTCATGTAATACAAAAACAAGGGCGGGGGGGTGGTTGTCAGTTTTGAAGAGAAACACTATATCCTAAGCTTTAGATGTTTGGTTTGTGGTGGTTCATTTCAAAGAAGTCATGTTCACCTTAGAGTTTGAGTTACAGGCATGATTCCTTAGCAAGGGAAAGCCTTAGATGAAAGGTGAAGGTTGAACACATTTTCAACTACACTGTTAAAATGTCGGCTACACTGCCAAGAACCAGTCTTGGTTTGTGCTTAATAATGTATTTTTGACTATTTGCATTCCTCTATTAAGTATGCTGGGTGTGTGGAATCACACCAGTTTTTACACAGTACAAGAAGTTCTTTTTTTTTTTTTTTTTTTGAGACGGGGTCTTGCTCTGTCACCCAGGCTGGAGTGCAGTAGCACCAACTCGGCTCACTGAAAGCTCCACCTCCTGAGTTCATGCCATTCACCTGCCTCAGCCTCCCAAGTAGCTGGGACCACAGGTGCCCATGACCATGCCCAGATAATTTTTTGTATTTTTTGTAGAGACGGAGTTTCACCGTGTTAGCCAGGATGGTCTCGATCTCCTGACCTCGTGATCCACCCACCTTGGCCTCCCAAAGTGCTGGGATTACCGGCATGAGCCACAACGCCCAGCCAGTACATGAAGTTCTGATTCATCTTGCAGATTGTCTCTTTGATTAAAGTTACTTTGAAAGGTGTTAAAACAATATTAAGGGGCCGGGCGCGGTGGCTCAAGCCTGTAATCCCAGCACTTTGGGAGGCCGAGACGGGCGGATCACGAGGTCAGAAGATCGAGACCATCCTGGCTAACTCGGTGAAACCCTGTCTCTACTAAAAAAATACAAAAAACTAGCCGGGTGAGGTGGCGGGTGCCTGTAGTCCCAGCTACTCGGGAGGCTGAGGCAGGAGAATGGCGCAAACCCGGGAGGCGGAGCTTGCAGTGAGCTGAGATCCGGCCACTGCACTCCAGCCCGGGCTACAGAGCAAGACTCCATCTCAAAAAAAAAAAAATATTAAGAGTTTTTCTTTGTAAAACACGTTTTTCTATTCCTTATATACTACTAGTGCAAGAAGAAAATGCTTATACATTCCTAACAAGAAACTTTAATCAGAAAGATTAAAGATTAAAGAAGGAAAGTGCTAATGGTAATGAATTTGTAAGGTTCAGAGAATAGTAGGAAGGCAAATGTGACTGGACCAAAGTGGAGACAGGTACAAGGAGAGGCCTGAGAGGCATGTGGAAGCCACGCCTTGTAGGACCTTCTAAGCATGATGAGGAGCTTAGATATTCTAAGTGTAATCGTAAGTCGTTGGAGAACTTTGAGCAGGTAAGGGACATGAATGGACAGACCTGACATGTAGAATGTATGGGAAGGAGATGGAGACTGTTATGCTATTGGAGTCCTCTTTAGGTAAAAGATGGCCATGACTTGGACCAAGGAGGTAGTACTAGAGATGGAGAGAAGTGGGTAGATTATGCATGTTTTTAAGGTTTTTCTTTATCAAAGACTCACAATTTTCTATTCATCATGTGCTACTCCTAGTGAAAACTGAATGTGGCACGGTAAAGTTTCCTTTAGGGAAAGAAGGGATTCAATGATAACTCCTAAATAATGACTTCCAAAATAAGTGGCTGCTGTATGAAGATAAACCCAGAGGAATGGGTGGAGACCAGAAAGGGGGTTCTGACAATATAATCAGAGAATGTCAGTAAAAATGGCATGAAGTGGACCAAAGTAAAAGAGATTGAATCACACGGGTTAGTGGCAAATAAACAGGAGCCTTTGGGAGGGAACACGTGGAATAGAAGCAAGTTGTCAAAGAGATCTCCTGAGTTTTTGCCTTGGATAACTTGATGCCTCGTGTGTGTGGTAGTGGTACTGTGCAGTGAGGTATAGAAACTAGAAGATGATGGGGAATATTGCTCTGGCAATAATGAATTGGAACGAAGTGATCTATGACTGTAGTCATCGTCCAGAGGAAAAGAGACAAGGACAATAGCCATAGGGCTGAAGAGGAGAAATATTTGGAAGGCTGGTAAATGGTTAGATGGCAGAGAAAATTCAAGGGTGCCCTTGCAGTTCCTGATTTGGGTAACCAGGTGAATATGGGTTCCCTTAATCCAGATCTGAATATATACGAACATAATTAGATTGAGGCAAAGGGGTGAGTGGAAGAAGAGGGAAATAAAGTGGGAAAACTGATAATATGTCCAGTTTTGAACCTGTTAAGCCTGGGACACATGTTGTAAATGTCTAGGAAGTAACCGTGTGTATCTTTCTTGATTTTAGGCATTGCACAAAAGCCCCTCTCCTTTTCACCAAGTGTAACTAAAGCCTGCACTCTGAAGTTCACTGTGCTCTGACCTCCTGTTTTCAGGTGTGCCTCCCCTTCACATATTCCAGGTCCTGCTCCATGGACTGCACACCCTTTGTTCAGCACACCCCCATTTTCCTTGTATTTACTTTTGCAAATGCAACTTCTTTGACAGACAATTCTTTCCCCTTTCCACCTTAGGCCTGTCAGAATTGTAGCTATTATTCAAGGCTTTTCCCAAATGCTATTTCCTTCCTGAAGACGTTCCCAATCTCTTTGTGTTTTTCTCATATCATTTTACTGTACATAAAATGTTTGTTTCTTTTGTAGTTTTATTATGAAAATTTTCAGACATACCCAAAAGTAGAGAGAATAGTAGCCTGTCACCCACCTTCAGTAACTATCAAGATTTGGCCACATTTACTTTGTCTTTTCCCCCTCATTCCTTGCTAAAATATTTTAAAGCAAATTCCAGACACCAAATCGTTTCACACTGTGTATTTCAGAATGCCTCTCAGAAACCATGGGCTTTGTCTTACACAGTCACAGTGCCATGGTCATACCTAAGACAGCGAACAATGGTCTTTTAGTATCATCGAGTATTTACTTCATAACTAAGTATTCCAAATTAACTTCAAAGTATCATTTTACAGTTGATTTGTCTGAATCAGGATCCAAACATTACATTTGATTGTTACAGCTCTCATGTCTTTTCAAATCTAAAGCAGACCCTTCCTCGCTTTTTTCCCATGTCATTGACTTCTTGCAGAAATCAGGTCAGTTGTCCTGTAGAATGTCCCACATTCTGGATTTATCTGCTTGCTTCCTTGTGGTGTCATTGAACGTCTTCCTCTGTCCTTCCTTTTTCTTTTTGTTCTCTCAATTGAACACTTAACACACTTACCATGCTCTCCTGCTTTTTGTCCTTATCGCATACTTTCTATGATAATGTGAGTGCCGTAAAAGGTGAGACTATGTCTTACCCAACTCTACCTTCTAATACATTGTACAGACTCAAAAAATAGTATTCGCTTGCGTTATTCAGAAAGAGTTTTATTCCCCTTGCCAAAACATGAACTGAAGCTTATTCTCAATCTGAAGAAATATACATTAGGAATTAAGTTGCCAGAGGAATCTTCTCAATAATGTAGGTCACTATTTCCTCATTTGCGTTGAAAGAATTACAGCCTCACTTGAAGTGGCACATTCTTATATCTGAAAATTCTTGCAGTTGGAAGCATTATGACACAAATGAAATTTCCATGTCCCTTGCATTATCTCTAGGCCCATACAGAAGTGATTTCAGAAATCAACTGTTTTGTGCATTCAGCATGAAAACTAGGTCACTAATCATGTTTCTGATCAGGAGAACTGAATTTTGCTTAGTCGTTCAGAAATCAAACTGAAAGGCTGACTCTAAAAACACCATCACGTGTATGCTTTGTTGTTGATAACTAACTGCAATCCAAGCTTTAATAACTAGAAGGGAGTGGAAGAAACTTCAAAAGGTTGCATGATAAATGTTTCTGACAATGTGTCAGCTGAACATTAAACAGGATCTTTGTAAATCCTCTCATTCTAAGTGGTTTAAACGGAAAGTTTTAAACTTCTTCCTTCATGAGTATTGGCTCCAGATACCACAGAATCCTAAGTTTAGAAAAAGAAAAACACTTTATCTGGCGTGAATGATTTCTATCCGTCATGTGAATGTGGGGTGTGAGAGGCAGGCCCACCTGAGGTTCTCCACCTCTGCGTCTCAAGCAGTGTCTCTTTCATCGTCTAAGAAGGAGCCATCATTCTATTGGAGTGGCTTCCTTAATAATCTGATATGACCATGTACACACACAAAATTAAGAAAATACAGATGGATAAATATAACATAGTAATACCCTAATGCCGTTTTCCAGATTGTCTCATAATGAGTGGACTGTTGGCCCTCACATGGGTAAAATGAGGTCTAGTAGGACTGGGTAGTTGGAAGAAATGTTTGTGTGCGTGTGTGTATTTTACACATTTTCAAAGAGAAAATGGAAACAAGGGACGTTTCTTCCCATGTGTAACAAAGAACCAAAAACTGGGTGGGTTGAAACAACGAGAAGCTATTATCTCACAGTTCTGGAGGCCACAAGTCCGAAGTCAAGGTGTGGGCAGGGCTGTGCTCCCTCTGAAGGCTCTAGGGAGGAATCCTTCCTTGTCTCTTTCAGCTTCTGATGTTTCCCAGCAATCCTGGGCATCCATGGCTTATAGATGCATCACTCCCATCTGTGGCCCTGTCATCGCAGGGCCAACCTCTTCCTGTGCGTCTCTTCTTGTGAGGACGCCCATCATACTGGATTAAAAGCCCACTCTACTCCAGGGTGACCTCATCTGATTATGTCTGCAAGGATCCTATTTCCAAATAAGACCATGTTCTGAGGTACTGGGAGTTAGGACTTCAACATGTCTTTCTGGAGGATATAATTCAACTCATCACTTTGTGTAATACCCTGTAGTTTTGGCTCCACACTCTAATAGGGAAGCCATCGGAATCATTATGACTGTTGAATCTGTGACACAAAAACTTGTTTTTCTTTTTGTTTTTTGTACATTTTAATTCGTTAAAGACTAAACATCTTAATAGTAAATCTAGAGCATTTGGGGACACAGAAGGTTTCAGAAGGATGGAAGTAATAGCAGGAGAATGGCATTCTAGATATGATGAAGACAAGACCCACAGAGCTCACAGGGCAATGTGTGGAGCTGGGCCCATTGGTGGCGAGAGGTGGAGGCTGAGAGGCAGAGGGACCTGGGCCATTTCCTGTCTGCAAGACTTCGCAGCTGTGTAGCCTTGATTAGCCTCTAGAAACCTTAGCTTTTCTCTCTCTCTCTTTTTTTTGAAATGGAGTCTCACTCTGTTGCCCAGGCGGGAGTGCAGTGGTGCAATCTTGGCTCACTGCACCCTTCACCTCCCAGGTTCAAGTGATTCTCCTGTCTTAACCTCCCAAGTAGCTGGGATTATAGGCACCTGCAACCGCACCTGGCTAATTTTTGTAGTTTTAGTAGAGAGAGGGTTTCACCATGTTGGCCAGGCTGGAACTCCTGACCTTGTGATCCACCTGCCTCGGCCTCCCAAAGTGTGAGCCACTGTGGCCGGCCCTTTGCTCTTTCTTATAAGGTGAGGTTTCTACCTCAGAGGGACATTGTGAAAGTCAGTAAAGCTGTTAAAGCCACAGCACAGTGCCTGCACGTTGGAGCTAGCATGACAGCTTTGAGTTAGGACAGCAATCCCCTCTTATGCACAGGGGTTACATTCCAAGATCTCAGTGGTTGCTTGAAACTACAGACAGCAATGAACCTGATGTATCATATGTTTTTCCTGTATATACATACTTATTGATATGGTTTGGCTCTGTGTCTCCACCCAAATCTCACCTTGAATTGTAATAATTCCCACGTGTCATGGGAGGGACTGGAAGGGGGGTAACTGAATCAGAGGGGCGAGTTTTTCCCATTCTATTCTTGTGATAGTGAATAAGTCTCACAAGATCTGATGGTTTTGTAAAGGGCAGTTCCCCTACACATGCTCTCTCTCTGCCTGCCTCCATGTAAGATGTGCCTTTGCTCCTCATTCACCTTTCGCTATGATTATGAGGCCTCCCCAGCCATGTGGAACTGTGAGTCCATTAAACCTCTTTTCTTTATAAATTACCCAGTCTCGGGTATGTCTTTATTAGCAGCATGAGCATGGACTAATACATTTATTATGAAGTTTAATTTATAAATTAGGCACTGTAAGAGATTAACAACCATAATAAAATAGAACAATTACCACAATATACTGTGATAAAAATTATGTGGTCTTTCTCTTTCTCCCTTTCTCTCTCTTTCTCTCCTCTCTCACAAAATATATTCTTGTCTGTACTGTACTCATCTCTTTTTGGACCACAGTTGACCATGGGTAACTGAAACTAGGGAAAATAAAACCACAGTTAAATGGGGATTCCCATATATTGAGCACAGTAAGAAAGAAGTCCAAATGGATACATGAAGCTAGTTTAGGAAGGGATTCAGAGCCAGGGAAGAAATTTTAACCTTGACAGGATAAGGATGCAGGGTGCAGGATGCTAACCTTGACCCATCCTGCATGCCAGGATACAGGAGGACACAACTGGGAAAGAGTCTGGAATCCTGGTGTGCAGAAATCAGGACGTAGAGTGGAGTCATTTCAAATAGAAGTTAGGCCAGGTGCAGTGGCTCATGCCTGTAATCCCAGCAGTTTGGGAGGCCGAGGCGGGTGGATCACCTGAGGTCAGGAGTTCAAGACTGGCCTGGCCAAACTCCATCTCTACTAAAAATATAAAAATTAACCAGGTGTAGTGGCAGGCACCTGTAATCTCAGCTACTCAGGGAGCTGAGGCAGGAGAATTGCTTGAAGCCAGGAGGCAGAGGTTGCAGTGACAGCCTGGGCAACAGAGCAAGACTCCATCTCAAAAAAAAAAAAAAGAAAGAAATTGAAGGAATGTGGGCAACTAACTAGGAGGGAGAACAGAGAGAGAGTGGGGCTTACAGATGATTGTGAGATTTAAAACCAGGAACTGGGTAATTGAATGAATGATTTTGTCATTGATCAGCAGGACAGGTGGAAGAGAAGCTGGTTGAGGGGGAAAATTATGAGTTTGGTCTTGGCCTTGATAAGTTTGAGATGATGGTGAGGCCACCATATATACACATAAGAGAGACAGTTGGAGATGTCAAATTAGAGGACTTGTGCGATCCTGAGTATGGAGATGAGTGTAGGAGTCGTCACCAGGCAAGCCCTACTTAGAGCTGGTGTTTCTGTTGCCCATCAGGCAGGAGAGCTGGATGTCGTGATACGCATTCAAACTCAGTGGCTCTAAAATGGAACTCATGATCTTACTTCCCCAAAACTGTTCCTTCCATGGTTTCTTTTTTGACACCATACTCTAATGGTCAAGCCATTGGCATCATCATTCCTGTTGAATTCGTGTCGTGCAGAAACCTAGTTTTCCCCTTCCTTTCTGTATATTTTAATTCTACTGTGTTCTCTGCCTTAGTTGATGACAGCACCCAAGCCACCTATGCTGAAAGCCTCAGAGTCCTTCTTTAAACCTCCTTCTCACACCTGGCACATTCGTCGCATGACCAAGCCCTGCGGCCTGTCTTGTGGCTGTGCTGCCATCCTGGCACGTGCACTCCCCCAGGCCCGTCATTTCCTACCATCTCCTATCCAAATCAAGCTCATCTCCCACGTGTTATTGTATGGCCTCCTGATGGCCTCCCAGCCATGGCAGAGTGAACTCCTGAGACAGAGTTTCTTGCATATTTGGTTACACGGTCTGTAAAACTGTGCTTTTTTATTCTTTTCATTTTCAGAGTTTCTAAAGCATTTCTCATTGACCAAAAATTTAATGTCCTAAGCCTCATTCTGTATTCCTGGCCTTTTAACAAATGATCATGAAGCTTACAGGTATATTTTTCTGGGCCTGGTTTTGTCCTGTGTACTGAAAGGGCTGAGTGGAAACAGATCCTTGCCTCTGTCCTGTCCCATAGATTCACCCATGTCTTGCCAAGACTCTGTTAATTGTCCCCAGCAGGCCTCCCTGCCACCATTTTCCACACTGTCACCTGAACATTCATCCTGTATTGTAAATCTGATCATCTTAGGCACTTTTGTGGTTCCCATTCCTACAGGGTAAAATCTGTAGTCCTCCTGGCACACAAAGCCCTTCTAAGCAACCCAGGCAGCCTCTTCTGGTTCAAAGCCACCCCTCTGCTTGGCCATGCCTTCAGTGTAGCCAACACGCATTGCAGGTCTATGCCTTCGTGTCTTTCCCCCTGCGATGGACTCCCCAGGACCACTCTCCTCTCCTCCTGGGAAACCCTCCAGCTCCCACGTTGCCTCCTCAAGGAAGCTCACTGTGTAAACCTTCCCCGGCGTTTGTTGCTTTCCTCCTGTGTTCAGTCGCAATGCTGGGTAAGACTTCTTTTTAGCAGTACTCATGTGGTATTGTAATAGTTCCTTTATAAGCTTGCTGTACACATTAGATTAGATGCTTTTTGAGGGTAATGTTTAGTACCACATCTAGTACATGCTGTATGCCCATAATATAGAAATACTTCCATTAACTTATGAAATTAATGATCCAAAGGACACAGTGTATAGAAAGAAGACTAGAGAGGTAAGAACCTAGTTAGGGAAATATCCACAAGTGAGAGAGAAGAGGAGGAGGAGGAGCAGAAAGCATGTGGGAAGGAGGAGGACAGCATGACAGGGTGGTGTCAAAGGGAAGGATTTCTGGAAGGAGAGCGTTCTAATAGTGCCCAGTGCAACAGAGAGGTCCAGGAGAATAGAGTTGTGGAAAAGGCCACTGGCTCATCGACAAGAGAATCATTGCTGACCTTGCAGAGAACAAGTCTCATAATTAGTTAGAAACCAAAATCAGATCACTGATGAGGAAGGAGTTCACTAATGAGGGAGAAATAAGGGTACTGGAGTCAAACACTTGAGAAATGTGGCCAAGAAAAACAACAGCCAGGTGCAGTGGCGCGCCCCCGTAGTCCCAGCTGCTTGGGAGGTTGATGTGGGAAGATCACTTGAGCCCAGGAGGTCCAGGCTCTAGGGTGCTACGATCACGCCTGTGAGTCACTGCACTCTGACCTGGGCAACATAGTGAGACCCCCATCTCTTAAAACAAACAAAAGAAATGTGGCCAATTTCCTGAAGGGCAGATGGGTAAAGACAACATACCAGTGTAGACGCTGAGAGGGACATAGCAGAAGGGAGAGAGCAGCAGTGGTGACCAGCCCTCTAGAGCGTGAAAGAAAGGGTACTGATAGATGTGTTATTATTAAAAAACAAGAAGGGAGGCCATTTCTGACACTTGAGGGAGCAGACTGGATAAAACTCAGTTATTTTTCTCTAGGGACAGAATGAGAGGAAATATAGCTTAAGGGGGAAAAAAATCTGAGAATTTTAGTAGGAGTACCCCAACTGTTTTTTGGGTTTTTTTTGGTTTTTTTTTGAGACGGAGTCTGGCTCTGTCGCCCAGGCTGGAGTGCAGTGGCCGGATCTCAGCTCACTGCAAGCTCTGCCTCCCGGGTTTGCGCCATTCTCCTGCCTCAGCCTCCCGAGTAGCTGGGACTACAGGCACCTGCCACCTCGCCCGGCTAGTTTTTTGTATTTTTTAGTAGAGACTGGGTTTCACCGTGTTAGCCAGGATGGTCTCGATCTCCTGACCTCGTGATCCGCCCGTCTCGGCCTCCCAGAGTGCTGGGATTACAGGCTTGAGCCACCGCGCCCGGCCCCCAGCTGTTTTAAATGAAAGGCAACTTGCTCTTTATAGAGTTGGTTAATGTTACCAGTAAATGCTCATTACCACTTTCCCAAGCATTTCAGAGACCACTTAACAAATAATGGCGGGGTAAAGGCTGTTGTTGCTCTTGTGAAGTTCAGAGCCTAAAATGAGAAAAGAAGTTAGATAAATTCACAATAGGAAGAGATCTATAAATATGTTACCATATAGGGAATATAATGACAATGGGAAATAGTTTAATCTGTGTTGGAAATTTTTCATGGAAGAAATGAATCTTAACTTCAGTTTTCATGGAGGAGAAATACAGTCTGGTGGAGAGGATTGGAAATGATACTGCAGGCTCAGGGGATGGCATGTGTGAGTGATTACTCTTTGTAAAAAAATCGAAATTTAAATGAATGGCTTGTAGGTCCTCCCTCTTCCCTGGACTTGCGCTGAAGAGAGGTGGTCTGTGAGGATTGAACAGTTAACACTCTGTTCCACAGAGACTGAACTCAAGTTCCAGTGCTTATCACCCTGGCCAGACAAGGAAATGCCTCTATGATCTTGCAAAATCCTAGCTGTGGTTCTTGAATTTGATCCTAGATTTCTACCACCCGAGATAAGAACTTGTTCACAAGTGAAGCTGTCTCGAGTGACGAGCGACGAAGGTGGGGAAATGTGCTTTGAATTTCCTGAGTAGAAACAGACTGGCCCCTTTAAGAGGAGATGTGGGTAATGTCAGGATGGTCTTTTGTGTGACTAGGAAAACATGAATGAGGTGCGTTAGGAGATTCCGGCTTCCTTAGATCATCAAAGTCTTGAAATAACATGATTTCTTTTCCTGGAACCCCTGTTAAGACCAGGAAACATTAACTTTTTTAAAAAGTGCATTTTTAGGACCTTTAAAGGAAGTCCTTTAGGAATTTGAAGGACTGAAAATAGGTGAGAGAGAGAAGAGAAAACGCGAACACTTTTGTACTTGAAGAATAACAAACAAGAAAAACTCTTGCTCTGTATAGTGTCCACAGTTTTTTGCCTTTTATGTTGAATCAGTAGCCTAATAAGTACTACAGCAACAGCTCATATGCAAGTGCCGTGTCTCGTCCGTGTGGTTTGTCGTTTGTCGCAACAACTAAAAAGTTTTCACGTGAAAGGAATTTTGCCTTATGTGAGGAGTAACATTTGTATTGGGTAAAAACCTCCAAAGATCTCTTTTCCTTCACATCAATATCACAAAAGAGACAAAATTATCAGTTTTTTTTTTTTTTTTTTAAGAAAAAAAAAATAAATGTTGCTTGGAATGTGAAAAAAAAACGAAAACCTGAACATAAGCCATAGGGGAAAAAAATTATACAGTTCTGCTGTGAATACATTAGTGGCCTCTGCAGTAGTAACTGCGGCTCCGGCTTTAGATCTGCAGCATAACCCGTTTTCCATGACTGTAGAATCACTAATAAAACTGTTTTTTATGGTTTGTTATTCATCCTGGGTGGGTCTGAATGAAGAAATCGCTTTAAAAGAAATCTTGAGTGGCATTTCAGTTGAAGAAGACTAGTTACTTTTGTTAGTAGATTTAGCCTATTTAAAAATAATAATAAAACAGAAACTATAGTGGCCTCTGTAAATAGCCCGCGAGACCACCCAGTAAAAATGTCACGCTGCCGCTGTGTCACTTTCAGTAGCCCCAGATTTATCGCTCCTTGTGTGGATGACAGGGCTTGATCCTCTTGCTTTGTCCTAGTCATTTACAATATGATTTTAAAAAAAAAAAAAGTCTGTAAATCTCACATGAAAATAGAGCGAGATTTTACTGCTTTATTTGTGTTTTACCTTAGCCTTCATTTAACAGTAGTAGAAAGAAAAACATTTACTGTTTCGGTGTCAATTTACATTGCAAAAGGAGACCTCATCAGAAATATTATCAGCCCAGTTAATAGATTGAATTGGAGTAATGCTGCTTAAACAAGTGTGGGCATTATTAAGAAGGTAATTAAGGTTTAAATGAGAGTCACCCTTATTTCACCTTTATAATTAGTGTCTCTTCACTGTAGTCACAGCTCAGGCATCACGCCTGTCTGAAGGACCAAGCAGCCAGGGGAAGAGAAGTTTATGTCAAGATTTTATAACTTAACAAATATTTTATGACATACATTTAAAAATCATCTTACATGTTTTAAATGGAAAACAGACCATTACCATGAAAAAATAAACATTGAATTGGATTGTATGTAAATTATACCTCAATAAAAATAAAAATAGGCCTTCCCTTTCTAGTTATCTTCTCCTTCAGTCAAAATATGCACATCCTACCCCCTGGTCTCTTCATTCTGTCTTCAAAACATTCATGGGGTAAATCCTCCCGTATCCCTCCTGCCCACTGAGTGGCGAATGAATCATCTGTTTTCTCCAAAGTAGGATAGTAAATTCAAGCCTCATGAAGGAAAGGATATGATGACCTCATTTTTTTTAAGTGGGACTTTTTTTCTTTTTTCAATGTTTCGACTTTTTATTATGGAAGCTTTTAAACATACACAAAAGTAGGGAGAAGAGTACACAGAGCCGCCGTCTACCCATCACCCTGCTTCAGCAGTTTCCCGCAGTTTGCCGGGGCGACTTCTTGGCAGCATCTTCAGTATAAATACTCTGGCTTTTTCTTCTTGTTAAAACTCAGCTATGCAGAGCTTGCAGCTCGCAAGGCCCCCTCTCTGCGCTTCACCCAGCAGAGGTTCAGCTGGTTCCTTGTTTCACGGCCACAGACTGTACCCAAGGCCCTAAAAATCCACAACTCTACCGACCCCAGTTTTATATTTATATAGGGCAAAACTTTAATCAACACTCTTTCTGCTTACATATGGTTCAATCCAGTTTATTTTAAATAACAGAACACTATAGCATTCAAGGTTCCCACTTCCCAGAGGACATGTGGATGAACCTACGGACAGAACCAAGGAAAGGATCCATTTACCCTCTGCCCCTTCAGGTAGGGCAGGCCCAGAAGAATGTGCTCATAGACCTCATGATGATTTGTGAAAAGGCCAGGCACTACTAGCATTTTACCAAGACTTAACAACACAGAATGAGGCAGAATATGTGTCAAACACATTACATTTCAACTCAATGAGAACTGCTTTGAAACGCTCTAAAAGGAGACAAGAACCCGACCCTACGAGCTCCATGACAGAAAATGTGTAAGAGAATGTGTCTCTGGAGTCCGCTCTGCTAGGACAGTGTTTCCAGGACCGCTGACTCAGAAGGGTGACTTTTCTACTGCTGATGATTCTGTCTTGATTTGCAAGTGGATTTTTCCAAATTTCTCATACATGGAGTTTTGATAAAGATGGGAAAGTAGAGTTTGAAATCGTATTCTCTGATACGAACTTAAAGTACCGATATTCTGAGCTATAAGCTGAAGACCAATTTGTATGCTTAGACAGCCTGTTGGGAAAAGGGTAGTAAGGTAACAGCTCTTGGGTTGCTGGAATGGAGTTGGCTAAGAAGTGGGCCAAAGGCGAGATCAGAAATCTCTAGAAAGATGTCTGGTCTTGCTACAGTACTACATCTGAAAGCCTCTCTCTGTTATATACCTTG
This sequence comes from Theropithecus gelada, assembly GCF_003255815.1. Lineage (NCBI taxonomy): Eukaryota > Metazoa > Chordata > Mammalia > Primates > Cercopithecidae > Theropithecus > Theropithecus gelada. The sequence goes on along the minus strand of NC_037684.1, from coordinate 39,246,158 downwards.
TATTCTGGGAACATTTTAAAAAAATTTTTTTTTTTTTTTTGAGACGGAGTCTTGCTCTGTCGCCCAGGCTAGAGTACAGTGAGGCGATCTCAGCTCACTGCAAGCTCCACCTCCCGGGTTCACGCCATTCTCCTGCCTCAGCCTCCCGAGTAGCTGGGACTTGTGGGTGCCCACCACCACGCCCGGCTAATTTTTGTTTTGTTTTGTATTTTTAGTAGAGACGGGGTTTCACCATGTTAGCCAGGATGGTCTCGATTTCCTGACCTCGTGATCCACCCACCTCGGCCTCCCAAAGTGCTGGAATTATAGGTGTGAGCCACCACGCCCGGCCGTGTAAAAAAATTTTTTTAATCATTGTGACATAGTATATCTGTCTTCCAATAAAGTTTTCCTTTATTAAATAACCTTTAAACCACTTTATAATTAAAATGAATTTGTGCTTCATTTATTCATTATTAAAAGGCATCTATCTGCGATCACTTTATTCTTGTTTAATTGACTCAGAACTACAAGAGAAAACTTTGTTTTTTAAATAAGACTCCAAATAATTCCTTAATGCGTAGTTTTACAAGTTAAGGAGTGGCTTGAGCTGAATTATGTTCATACATTTTATTAAAATAACATTGACTAGTTACTCTTTTTTCCCCAAACTCTTAGAAAAGCCCTGTACTGTCACAGGTGCCATTCAATGGGCACATTAGCTACCAGGTCTTTTTCCTCACCCTGAGGAGCCCATTAACATGTTCAATTTTTTACACTTTCATTTGCTCTCATTATTTTCAGATTTGAAACAAACAAATCAAATTATCCTACAACGCTCTCCCTTTGAAAGAGTGCGGTGTGCGCTCGTTGTTCTTGTGGAGCTTATTATGTCATTTACATTTTTCTTCTGGAAAGTGTCATTCTTTACTCCCGACCAGGAGAAAGCACTCTGAAAGTCAGGAGCGGTGTAGCTTCCCACAGCCAGCTGACTTACATCATATTTAAAGGCAGATTTAATTGGGAGAAAAGAACTGTCTTTTCAGTAATGATGCCAGTTAACACTGCAGAGTTAGGAGAGGAGGGACAGTTCTGCAGAATAAACAGTTTAACTGTTCAAGTTGGATTTTGTTTTATATTTTTGACCCAGTGTTGGACATTCTATTCTTTAATTATCTTGGGCTTTTCTCCGGAAGAAACTAAAAGTTGTGATTTTGTGTGTGTGTGAAATGTCAAATTTGAAGCTTTTTTGAATAAAGAAGACACAACTTAAAGTCCCTGGTTGTACTTATTGAGCAATTGTGGTCATTTTCACATAGTCCTTATGTCAAATTCTGAGGTTGGAACTCTAATAACCTAATAATTTTTTAGAATATAAAACCAGGACCAGCCGCCAGTATAAACTGTCATTTTCCTTTCATGCAGTACATTTTGACTTTTTTTGAAAGTGAAATATTATTTGGTGACTTTTCAATTTTTTTAACTGATCTTTAATAGTTAACGGAAGTCATTTCTAAATACAACTGCTTTCTCTGATTAACTTTAGAAAGATCACATTTTACATCTTTATGAGGAAATTTTTAAAGGCCTGCCTTTTTGAAAAGCGAATGTAATTTGAATTCCATTTTAATAATATTGATAAAACATAGTCAACTTCATAGTCTGTTCACTATATGAAGTACAGAAAAAGGATCAGATCTACTTCGCTACGCTGCCTTCCTTGGAACTTTCTTTCAGCTAGATTTGCATAATATGTCATCCTAACTTCTCCTCAATTGCCTCCTGCCTATCTGGACTTTCAGCAGCTTTCTGGGCCTCCATCTCCTCCTCTGCCTGTCTGAGTGTGGGCATCCCCCAAAGGGCAGGTTTTAGAGCCTCTGCACCTCTGTCTGAGAGCATGCCCCACTCTTCAGACCCACTGAGCAACGTGATCTGCTAGCTAGGGGTTCTAGCAAGCGCTGGCTGCTGTACCGTTATCCCTTGGACAGGGTGGCTCCTAAACACAAAAGCTTATTTCCCACAGCTCTGGAGGCTGGGACATCCAGGATCAAAGCACCAGCAGATTCAGTGTCTCGGGAGAGCCTGCCTGATTCCTAGTTCATTGACACCCATCTTTGTGCTGTGTCCTTTCGTGGTAGAAGGGGCCAGGGACCTCACTCAGAGCTTTTAGAAGGGCACCGGTCCCATTCTTGAGGATGTTCCCTCCCAGAGGTCCTGCCTCCTAATAGCTTTGAGGGTTAAGATTTCAACATATGAATTTGGAGGAGGCACAAATATTCAGACTCTAGCAATAGTTCCTCCTTGAAGTCCCACCAGCACCTTCAGCCCAGCATGTCAGAAAGCACACAGCCCCACCGCTTCTGACTTGTGCTTAGCAAGAATTCACTATTCTCTGGTCATTCCATCTCAAAGCCTTGGGGTGTCTCTGAGTCCCTTTTTTCCAATGTGCTGTCAATGGTTCCACTACACCCATCCCCTTCTCCATATCCACCACCCTCTTTCCAGGCCTGTTGTCTTTGGCTTTCACTTTTGCAGCATCCTCTTTTTTTTTTTTTCTTTAATCCCATGACTTCACTGAGCAGAACTATTTCCTCAAAACTCAAGAGAAACACACAATTGGGCATGAGTAGGGCCAAATGCTTCTGTGGAAAAAGGAAGAAAGTTAGCTTCTGGCTTTGGCATTTGGGAGATGACAAGTGACTGGTGTGAAGACTGACTCAGGAGAGCAGTGGGGACGGGGGCAGGTGTAACGGGGTATGTAGTGAGTGGGGGAGGATGTGGGATGCCGAGTGTGGCACTCTCAGGGTTCTGCAGGTGAAGGCAAGGAGGGAGAGAAGCCGGGAGGTGGGGAACAACTCTTCATTTAAGGGAAGGGAGAGGCACACCATCTTTCTTTTCTGTGAAATAAAATTAAAAGCAAAAAAAAAAAAAAAATTAAAGGAATATTTTATATTGTAGCAGAAACCAGACAATATATTATCAATTATTATTATTGTGATATGTGTGTGTATGTTCAGAGATAGATATAGATATTTGGAGGATATATTTGTATATTTTGTGTCTCAGGACACATAATCACCTTTGGTTAAATGTGCCACGTGAAGGACAGTCAGAAGCCCTGATGATTGAAGTAAATATCTTTAGGGAGTAGAGTTTAAATGTTTATGACTTCCTTCCACAAACATGAATTCAGTGTCACCTGTGTACCAGGCATTGAGCTGGCTTGTCACTGGGCTTGCAGAAATAAAGAAAGGAGATCCCTGAGCTGCAGTTTCATGCAGACATTTGCATGCCACCCAGACACGTAAATTAATTCTCTTAAACACTAGATGGATGAAAGCCCAGAGAAGTCCATATTTAGCTCTTGTACAGATCAGGGCAATTACATCATTGAGCAGAGTAGGTGCGGTAGGGACTTCCAGGCAAAGAAAAGAGAAAATCAGTACAGAATGGGAAAGAGGCAGCATGGAGTAGCACAAGCATATTGAATTTGAAGTTACAGAAATGTGTTAAAATTCCAGTCCAGGCCGGACATGGTGGCTCACACCTGTAATCCCAGCACTTCGGGAGGCTGAGGCGGGCAGATCACAAGGTCAGGAGATTGAGACCATCCTGGCTAACATGGTGAAATCCCGTCTCTACTAAAAATACAAAAAATTAGCCGGGCGTAGTGGCACATGCCTGTAATCCCAGCTACGTGGAGGCTGAGGCAGGAGAATTGCTTGAACCCGGGAGGCGGAGGTAGCAGTGAGCCGAGATTGTGCCACTGCACTGCAGCCTGGGTGACAGAGCGAGACTCCACCCCCCCCCCCCCCAAAAAAAGAAAAATCCCAGTCCAGTGCCTTACTGCTAACCACATGGACTTGAGCAAAGTAGTTAACTGCATGCAGCCTCAATTACATCCTTTCTAACATAGACGAAATAATACTGGGTGCACAAAATTGTCATAAGGGTGAAAAATAAAATCCACTCTGTGGATGATAGCGCCTGTTATTATTGCTGGTAATGACATCTGCACGGCACACCAAGGCTTCCTACGGCACGGCGTGGCTGGAGACCAAGCCAGTTGATGAAGGCCCTTGGATGCTATGCTAAGGAGTGAGAGCTGTCTCTCAGCAGGGCTGGAGTGTTGTTTCAGCATTTTAGTCAGGGAATAACATAATCAGATTTAAGTTTAACAAGATCACTGTGACAGTGGTGTGGGGATGGATTAGAGAGCAGGAAAAAGTGGGGACAAAAAAAATGGATAAATATTCTTCCCGATACAGTAATCATTACTTTCCCCAATTATGCCATAAGAGAAGCTGATGAGATCCTATTTATTGGTAGCTATGAAAGTCGGGAGCAGGGGGAAGGCTACCTCATCAACAAGCACAGGAACTATTACATTCATCCTTTTGGAAGTAGAACACAACAGAATTATAGACAATTCAAGAATGGAGAGATTTCCAAGCTCATTCTCAGACCTGGTTGAATTGTAGATTTATAATCAAGTCTCATATCAAAGACACCCTAAAGCATGCAAGCTCACTCACAAACCATTTCAGACACCCTAAAGCATGCAAGCTCATTCACAGACCATTTCACTTTTTAAATTAGTTCTTAGCCTGGGGTCCATTCACCGATGGGCTTCAGGCAATCTAGGAATGCCCTACAGTGAGAGGCAAAATCATAAAACGATGGTTTTTCTCCTTCTAGGGAGTAACTACTTAGCTTTCATGAGATGCTCAAAGGAGTCTAGAACCTCCCAAAAGGTTAAGAACCACTATTTATCTGGACATAAAAAAGACTGGCATTGTGTCGCAGGAATCTTTAATGGACACTAACTTAGCCATTGTGTCTGAACTCCTGTCTCCACCTGGATGTGTAGTAGGCATTTCAAACTGAACCCAGCTGAGGCTGAGCTCCAGCTCCTCTCCCCCAACACCTGCCCTGTCTCTGTGAATGCCAACTGCAGTCTTAGCTCCTCAGGCCAGAATCCCTGGGGTCCTGTTTATTCCTCTCTGCTTCCACTGTCTCGGGGCCATCATCTCTATTTCATCCCTGGACCTGATCTTTCCTTCATCAGCTGCTACCACCTGGCCCCACTCTCCATCTTCCCTTTCCCAGTGTTGCAGTGGCCTCTCCCCTGCTCTCTGCCTCTGCCTTGACCCTCAGTCTGCTCCTCTCAGGCCTCCCCACCCTGCTCCCTGCCTCTCCCCTACTCCCTGCCTCTACCTTGCCCCTCAGTCTGCTCCTCAGACAGCAATGAAAGCAGCACCGGCTCCCCACCCCCCAGCAGCTTCCTGTCCACCTCTAGGCAAAATCTAAAGCCGTTGACCTGCGAGACTTCATGTGACCTGATGTGACTTGAACCCTGTTATGTCCTTGACTTCACTGCTGCTGCTTTGCTCACTCTCAACAGTGACCTTATGGCTTCCACAAACATACCATCTCAGAGTCATTCCACATGCAGCGGCCACTGCTTGGAAGGCTCTTCCTGTGGAAATTTACATGTGACTTGCTCTCTCTTGTCCTTCAGGTCTTTGCACAGATAGGCCTTCTTGGACCATCTGTTTAAAATTGCAATCCCTGCTTCCTCACACCACTCTAGAATGTCCCCTTCCCTGCTTTATTTTTCTTCTGCACTCATCACAGATATATAATACACTTGCTGTTTGCTTATTGCCTACCTCCACCCCATTATAATCTAAGCATGTGAATGCAAGGATTTTTTTTTTTTTTTTTTTTTTTTTGCACAGAACAGGGTCTCATTCTGTCACCTAGACTGGAGTGCAGTGGCACAGTCATAGCCCTCTGCAGCTCCAAACTCCTGGGCTCAAGTGATCTTCCTGCCTCAGCATCCTAAGTAGCTGGGACCACAGGTTTGCACCCCCACACCCAGCTAATTAAATTTTAAAAATTGTAGAAATGATCTTGCTATGTTGCCCAGGCTGGTCTTGAATTCCTAGCTTCAAGTGATCCTCCTGCCTTAGCCTTTGGAAGTGCTGGGATTAGAGATGTGAACTACTGTGCCTGACCAGGGTTTTTGTTCTGTTTTATTTGGTTTGGTCTATTTTCTTTCACTGCTATGTCTACAGTACCTATTTCAATTCTTGACATAGAGCAGGAACTCACTAATATTGACTGGATGAATTGAATTTTGTGAATTTGACACCTTTGCTGTTACCACCCCATGCATTCTGCTCACTGTAACTTTCCATGTAGTGTTTCTATAATGACACTGGATTGTTTGAATGGACAATCCAGTGTCATTATAGAAATAGTACATGGAAACTACAAGTTCTTTTTCTAGTTCACCTCTTTACCTAACATAGTAATTGATACAGTGATAATTATTGGTCTTTGTGGTTTCTATTTCCCATATCAACCTGAATTCTATTTCAAACAGCTACTTGGCAACTGAAAGAGTTCACCTCTGTCCATTTCTTACAAATTCCTCAAATGCCATACTATTCTCTCTGACTTTATAAAGAAAGTCATTTACGGCTACTATAATTTACTCAAATTATCATAACATAATTTTGAAAAACGTTATGCTAGTCAGATATTACAATTCCTATCTGTCACAATGATATTCAGAGTGTAAGTGTGTCTTGCAGGTGTCCTGAGGGAACCATTTTCATTGCAATCGTGTTATGCTTTATTACATATGCTTTATTACACGCTTGTGGTTCTGCGCGAGAAGGATATGAGACGTTTTAATGTATGATTGACACCTGCCAATTTGTCTGTTTTATAACTTTGAGAGTTTTTGTACTAGGTATTCTTAAGGCAGAAAACGTCTTGGCCTGACACACAAAAGTCTGATATTGTTTGCCTGAATGCTTTGGAACGAGAGTAAGAAACTAGAAATCTGAGGCCTTTTTAATGCCAGTTCATGGTGTAAAACTGTTTTTTCAAGTGTACTAATTATTAATGATATCTTTATTTTATACTGTTTCAGATTTTACAAGATGAATTAGAAAACCGTTCTAATCAGGTGCGATGTGCAGAGAAAAAGTTACAACACAAAGAATTGGAGTCACAGGAACAGGTACCCTCTCCTTTCCTGTTTGACTCTCCTGTTTACTTTCTCTAGGTCAAGAAGTGTGTGCGGCCGGGTGCAATGGCTCACTCCTGCAATCCCAGCACTTTGGGAGGCCAAGGTGGGTGGATTACCTCAAGTCAGGAGTTTGAGACAAGCCTGGCCAACATGGCGAAACCCCGTCTCTACTAAAAATACAAAAATTAGCTTGGTGTGGTGACGGGTGCCTGTAATCCCAGTTACTTGGGAGGCTGAGGCAGGAGAATTACTTGAACCCCAGAGGCAGAGGTTACAGTGAGCCGAGATCGCACCATTGCACTCCAGCCTGGGTGACAAGAACAAAACTCTGTCTCAAAAAAAAAAAAAAAAAAAAAACAGTTTACGCATTACCTGTTTCAGTTATGATGCTTTGGGTGCAAGTAACAGAATATCCCACCCATGGTTGACATAAAAAATAAAGCAGTTTATTACCTCACAGAACAAGAAGTCCACAAGTAAAGCATTCTCATGGCTCTGCCAGTGCTGGCTTCATTCTAGAAACTTCATTCTTGAAGTTTCAAGATGGCTGCAGCAGTGCCAGGCATCCTGCCCAGATCTGCACTATTCGGAGGCAGAAAGGGGCTGCCAGTTTCTAGGGCCTAATGCGTAAGGAAGTCTTTCCCGGAAAGACCCCCTCCCTTTACATGTCATTGGCCAGAGAAGATCACATGCTTAGCCTGGCATACCCAATCCCTGGCAAAAGAACCGAGTATACAAAACTAGCCTAGAGTAATCAGGACCCACATGCTGGTGATGAAACTGGGAGAAGAAGGAAAACTGGAACAAAAAGGAGGGGAAATGGAGTGTTGAGTATGCAGCCAACAGTGTCTGCTGTGTCATTGTTTCGAAATAAATGGATATTATTTTGCTTAGAGGCATAAATCATGTTTTCTTTTAAATTTCAGTTTTCTCCTCTTTCTTTCCATTCTTTTCAAAATAATGTAATTTAACCCAGAATAGTATGGCTATGACAATAGCTAATGACCTATTTTATTTTTAAATGGCAGCATTATTTTCACCAACTCTTCTGGTTATAATAAATTACACTTAGTGGTAATTTTGACAATTTAAAGTAAAAAGTCAACATGTATCAATAGAGACCATGAATCTTGATGAAACCCTTTATAAATGCATTGTCCTCAGCCATTGAGTATAGCATTGCTAATATTGATCTAAGTGCCACCAATCCATTATGTACAGAAACAGTCATAGGAATTGACTGTTTATACTTTGGTTGTAAAACTCAGTACAAGAATGTTGGCATATTATATTAGCTTATTCTGAATTTCAGGGAAGGTGAAACACAAAAGTAAGGCTAATAGGGAAGCTTTTTTTTCTTCTTTAATCTCTGGAGATGTTTACAAACAGGATCCCACGGTAGAGGATTGTACAAAATGATGAAAGTAAGCACCTAATAGATGCTGACTGTTAATACGTAATGAATTGACTTGCCCTCCTATAATTCCTTCCTACTCGCTAATAAACTCTGTGTCATATGTATATCACGTATGTATGTACATATCATGTATATAAGGTATGCATAAATATACACATATACATATACGTTTTATACAATGTCTATGTATAGGATAACAAAATAGAATAATACTAGAATAAAAAATTAATAACTAGGCCGGGCACAGTGGCTCACACCTGTAATCCCAACACTTAGGGAGGCCAAGGTGGGTGGATCAACGAGGTCAGGAGTTCAAGACCGGCCTGGCCAACATGGCTAAACTCTGTCTCTCCTAAAAATACAAAAGTTAGCCAGGCACGGTGGCAGGCACCTGTAGTCCTAGCTACTCAGGAGGCTGAGGCAGAATTGCTTGAACTGGGGAGGTGGAGGTTGCAGTGAGCCGAGATCACGCCACTGTACTCCAGCCTGGGAGACAGAGCAAGGCTCCATCTCAAAAAAAAAAAAAAAAAATTAATAATAACTATACCTTATCAAATGCTGACAAGATGACAGAGACTGTACAAGAAATGTTACACATACTGGTTCATTTAATTTTCACAATAACCGCGTAAGATCATTATTATCATCTGCGTTTTGTGAATAGCTCGCCAAAATCCAGAGTGGTTGAGTAACTCATCCAAGATCACACAGCAGTAGATCCAAGATCACATGGTAATAGAGGAGTATTCAGATCCATGTTTATCTGAACTCCAAACTTTTGTTCCTTTCATGACAATTCTCAAGTTACATATCTAGCAAAAAGAAACCTGAATAGCAATGATAGAGAAAGTAACTTATTAAGGACGGCAGGCAAATAGACATTGTGTGCCTGCTTCCTGGTAGAGGAGCAAACGCCATTGACTTTCCATGGGCAGAGAAAAGCAATGAGCAAAGGAAGCACAAGCATAGCAGACTTGCCCATCATGTGCCAAGTCAAGGAGATGAAAATGCCTCCTCAGAGGGGAGCATGGATTTGTTCATGTCAAATCAATTGTCACTGAAGGTCAACTGAGCCTCATCCTCTGTAGATGACACTTGTAACTAAAAGAAGGAGAAAAGACAAGCTTGTTAAAGGCAGGAAAAGGTGCTCCCTGGAGGACTGGGGCTTCTCTAGTTTGTGGTAAAATATGACTTAAGGTAAAACTTTTGTTGACATCAATTTAATTCATGGCAAAACTTCACACAGAAAATTCCATAATATATTGAGAGTAGGGAAATTAAGAAATCCCAAATGAACAATAGAGAAGGATTCAGGAACTACTTTCAGTCTTTTTTTATTGACTTCTTTTTGATCATCAAAGTTGCTTTCATCTTTGTAGTGACAATAGCTTTTTAGAATATTTCTTACACTAATTCCTGATATCTTCTATTAGGCTACAGTTTACCAAAGAAATGTCAGGAAATACCCATGGGTAAAGCAGAATATTTCATAATCTTTGTAACCATGAGACGTTGGGTTCTTTCCACAAGGTCCTAGGGTGTAGCTAAAAAAAAAAAAAAAAAAAAAAAAAAAAAAAAAAAAAAAAAAGCCAGTTGTTTCAATTAAACTGAACAACAAATAATAGATATTTAACAAATACTGTTCATCTATATTTAACTTAATCTTTTATCCGAATTTGACCTATGTCCTCCTTTAAATTTGTGACACTAATACAAATAGTCAAAAATAATTAGAACTAGGCTGGGCATGGTGGCTCATGCCTGTAATACCAGCACTTTGGAAGGTCGATCACCTGAGGTTAGGAGTTTGAGACCAGCCTGGCCAACATGGTAAAACCCCATCTCTACTAAAAATACAAAAATTAGCCAGGCATGGTGGCGGGCACCTGTAATCCCAGCTGCTTGGGAGGCTGAGGCAGGATAATCGCTTGAACCTGGAAGGCAGAGGGTGCAGTGAGCCGAGATTGTGCCATTGCACTCCAGCCTGGGTGACAAAGCAAGATGCTGTCTCAAAAAAAAAAAAAAAATTAGAACTATTTTCATAGACACTTTTTAGGATCTGCTAAGTATGAGTTTACTAAGGATATCTAAAATGTTGAGATTGTTACATTATGAATGTATTTTTTTGTTGTTCCTCAAAGCAACTTCAATAACAGTAGCTAGTCTCACATCAGCCAATCAAACAACTAAAATGTGTTTGAAACAGCCCCTGAGAACTATCTTCTCTTTCTTTTCAAGCAAATATTGTTATCCTGATACTAGTTGCATTAAGGAATCAAAATTGAAACTGGCAGAATTATAAAAGACAATTTCCTAAGCTGCTTTTTTTAACTTGCTTGCTTTAAAAAAGTTTAAATGGTTTCTGGTTTTCATTTAAGAAAAATTTCTGTTTTGATTCTATAAAAACAAGAAATGAATGAGGCATTTTAAAAGTTATGTTTTTAATTAAGAACAAAAAGCTGCTTCTCATCAGGTCTTGGTGGGTGGCATCTTCGTTGCCCACCACATGCCTTGGTGCCACCAACTCTCTCTTCTGTCCCCTCATGTGGACAGATCAGCACACGGAGTCCTCAGGGAAGGTGTACTCATTGGGAGGCACAAAGGGTTAATTTACTCCTTGTGCAGATTCAAGAGAAATAACACTAATAGAATCAGGAAATAAATTGTCCAAGTCAGCTTTACAAAAGTGTGATGTTTTCTCTAATCAATAAACAGCAATTTAAAATCACCATTATTTTTATTCATAAGAGGAGGTAATAATTTCTAATTCCAGTTTAATCTGAGCAAGAACCCCATAATTTTATCAAAGAAGGGAGATCAGAGCTTGAGTCAGACTTCTTCATTGTGCAAAGAAACTGAGTCATCAGGAAGGATGTGACTTCCCTAATGTACAACACAGTAGTGGCAGACCCAGGGTAGGTCTGTAAGTGGTCTGCTTACTCCCAGAATGTTATTTCCCACTGTGTTAAACACTCTGTAAAATGGATATTTGCCATCTGTCACTCGGGTGCAGGTACAGATTAAAATATTATGGATAAAACTAAAATTCACTGAGTTTCATTATTCACAATGGGGAGCAAACAATGTTTCGTTATTCACAATGAGACTAGATAATTTGGCTTGATAAATTATACAAAAGAAAAGGAAGAAAATAAATAGCCTAGAAGTTTTCTTGGTATTCTTAACACTGAGTAAAGCATGTATTTATAACAAAGACACCAAACAATGTCAGATTCTAACATAACAATATGTGGATATTAACATTCACAGAGCAAAACCCCTGCTTCAAACTGGCTATCTTAAAATTTGAAAGTATGAATAGCTTTAATTACGTTGATCACTCAGTTTCCCAGAAGAATATTTTATTAAACAAATTAGTGAGGAAAAAAACAATACTTTAGAGATGTTCTAATAAATAAAATACAATGCTGAGTGTTTCACAGGAGACTCAGTCTTTTTTTACTCAACATTTTATTCTTTTAATAGGTATGTTTTGCTAAACAGTGTTAGGTCTGAGAAGAAACGAAGATGAATAAGTTACAGATTTTGCCCTCAAGGAGTTTACAGTCTGATAGAGTAAATGGGATGTGTATAAAATGTAGACCCCAGGCATGAAATGGAAGTTGGTTCTTTTTTTTTTTTTTTTTTTTCTGTTGCCCAGGCTGCAGTACAGTGGCGCTATCTCAGCTCACTGCCACCTCCGCTTCCCGGGTTCAAGCGATTCTCCTGCCTCAGCCTCCCAAGTAGCTGGGATTACAGGCACCCGCCACCACGCCTGGCTAGTTTTTTTATTTTTAGTAGAGACAGGATTTCACCATATTGGCCAGGCTGGTCTCGAACTCCTGACCTTGTGATCTGCCCACCTCGGCCTTCCAAAGTGCTGGGATTTACAGGCCTGAGCCACCGCACCCAGCTGGAAGTTGGTTCTTTTTCTAAATGGCTTGGAGGCTGAGAATCACTATATGCAGAAAGAATACAAGCACTGGTCCTTCCTTCCATCTTCCCTGATCCTGTGGGAAGGAAGGGGAGGATCTTTAACCAGGGGAAGGTTAGGGTCCCACTGCCTAGACAGTGTGTGGCACTTGCTAATTTGGGGTTTTTTCAAGAGCTTGCAGCCCTCAGGGGAACTGGGTCCTTCCAAAGCTGGTCAGAAGGGATCAGCATTCTGCCAGCCTTCTCTTGAAGGCACCTGGCTTCTACCTTGTCTTGCTGTCTTGGGCTGCCCCTGGGGTCCTCTTTGGTTTTCTGCTCAGTATTTTTTGCAGCCAGCTGGTTTAGTTCTAAGTCTC